>NC_054569.1:1721836-1741836 GCF_017654505.1 Polyodon spathula | reverse complement strand
CACACATGGGTTTACTAAGTAACTACTCTGCAAATACACAGTAATTAGAAACACTTAATGTACCTAAATGTGTCTTTCAATTAAAAATGCTTCCTGTTATTATAACCTTTGTCCACCTAGTTTCCATATTTTCTCTATAAAAAAGAAGGAAACTGCAGTTTCAATATTTAGCCACATTTTGACACTGAGCAATGCAAAACCCACAGAAAACTTATAAGATATAATCCATTATAAACCAGGCTTTAATACTACGTTTCCAGTGTGACATTCTTCCATTAGCTCAGTTCTCAAAAGCCTAGACAGAATTGACATTGCCCATGGTTAACCATGACTGTTTCATAAATAAAAAGAGGGGGAAAAAGGGCTTTAACCTTGATTGGTGACAATGGTCTGCCTGCAATCATTACTTGTCATGAACAAAACGCTTTGAAGAATGATCGTATTAGTGTTGACTGAGGCCACTTGTTTCAATCAACTTGTGGAAAAACCCTGAATAAGAAGGAACGGAGAGCAGACTATTGTGTGGTGCTGCGTGGGAAGGGAGGAGGAGGAATGAATGTGAATAATGAATTCATTAAAAACAGATAGTGACTGAAGAGAGGCACCTTATTCTCAACAGAGGGAAGAGCCAATCACGAAGCACTGAGCTGAGAGTTCCATCCATTATGTCGAGACTGACAAGTTACCAGCAGTCAGGGAGGGAGCTCCACTTAATAAATCAAAACTGACAACTTCTCTTAAAGTGATCTCGGGAAGCTTTTCCACATCTCCGCACCCCTCAGTCCAGTGTCAAGTTTAACCATCTCCTTACCTCAAGCATCCTTGCAGAACAGTGGGATTTGAGCTTGAACACATAGCAGTTGAATAACATCACATACAGTGAGTTTTTAAGCAGCGTTCTGCAAGCCATACATAACGTTTAATCATTGATGTTGCACATTGTACTGAAACCTGGCTATGCATGTGACTCTTTAATTCTGAATCCCCTTAGTGCAAGTGAGGGAGCTACAATGTCATTAATAGTTCTGCCTACATATTTTATTAAATTGAGCTACTGCACTAAAGGGGAATCAATCAATGATAACGCAAAATAAGGTTCAGACAAGGCAATTACGTTTCTGCATCCAGGTGAATCAGCAGGGGGGTAATACAGTTAACGGATAATGACATACACCAATAAATAGTATTTTTTCAATGTAAAATGTAACATGATTGTGAGACATCGCAGCGTTGAAATAATGCATGTATTGCAGAAAGAAAATAGTCCTCCGAAACAAATTACCTTGCTGACTTAAAACCGTGGGAGGTAAATTAACAGTCAACACAAACAGTGCTGCTGTGCATTCTCAGGATACATGGTCCATGTGTTGTGATGCATACTCATGGGTGGTCAATGGGTATCATGACCCAAATTGGCACATGGCCATTGTAACTGAGACTGGTAACCCATATGGGCATACTTGCATTTCAGCACCACAGAGAGCTCCACAGCACATAACAGTAATAGCATTGTAAAATACTCTGGTGCCAAGAGCTATCCCTATTCATTCCAGCTATTCTTGCAGCCGTGTTAGAGGTTGACCCCAGTGTTATTAGCTCCACTGCTCAGCTGGCCTGAAGCCTCACAGCATTCACTAAAGGGGCATAGCTGCAAAAATTAAGACAGTATTTACCTCTAGCCTCAACAAATGAAAAAAGAACAAAAGCATTTACTACATAAATAAAGCTGCACTGTTAGCCTCTGACTGAAGTTAAAAATATCTTTTAAAAAATAAAGTTGGATTTAATAGCACTGCGGACTCATTACTGGGCTGCAGAGTGTTGGTGCACATCGGAGATTTAGGAAGGCAGGTATTGAATGGTCTTGTAGCTACAGTTAACTTATAAAGATGTTTATTGCTGGGGGGTATAATGTGTAATTTAAACTTTGGCTTTATAATGAAAGATAATACTGTATATGTACTTTTTTCACAAACTCATACCGAAAACAACACTAGCAGAAAGCATTCTGCTGTTTGCAAGCAGCAATAAGACATACAGTAACTGTAAGAAATGACTGGAGAGCACAGCACTGTTAGGAATGAGAAGAGAATATGTGAGTGTATATTTACATTGCAATTACTGTGGAACCACACACGCGATTGCAGTGTTATTGCAACGTAGTTAGAGACACAATGCAAGTTACAACAAAGAGCTGTTGTGCATTTAGCAGAGAAGTGGGTAGCAAATTATATCTTCAGGAGTAGCTTGTGAAAGCACCATTACTTGAGTATAGCATTCATTTGAACTCTCCTGAAAGCAAGTGTTTGTGGAGCCTAGTGAGCCCACAAAAAATCTGTGCTTTACTGCCCAAAAGACTGTCTTTTGAGGAATGCTTGAAGACTCTAACACTTTCTTTCCCCCATTCCTAATACTAAACAAACAGAAAGCAAGACGTGATCTGGGTTTTAATTCTCAAGTTTGTTTGATGTGCTGATTAAAAATGGATCTCCAAAAGGCAAACAAAATATGGAGCGTTTCTGAACTCATAAGGTCATCAAATTTCTCAACTGGTTAGATTTCTTTCTCACTTCGAAGGAGAGTACATCCTTTCAGTTAGTTTAGGTAACCAAAACAGCTCAACATTCCCAAAATTGCTATTGAACAAAACAGTCTTACTCTCTACTCCTCTCTTCCTACAATAAAAAGGAGCCACTGTTTGTTTTCCTGTTTCCTTACATCTTTTTGCTTTCGATAACACTGTAATTACACATATGGGTGTGTAGTTACATTGCAACAACATGTTTAAAAACACATTGAAAAGTGTTGGCACTTGCTGGTGTCTTTATTACACTGTATTAACACACAGCATTGTGTATTTAGAATGCAATTACTATGTAATAACACATGCTAATATAATGTAATAACAGTGTAATGATATGAGTGCAAACCCTGTTTTCACATAGGTTATTCTTGCCTTCTTTGTAAAACACCTGCATCAGTTTATGTGCAGTTTTCACTGTTTTTGTTCTACAAATTCTTCTTGTTTTTGTTCTTATCAAAAGAAAGCTGGAATGAAAGAGATGCAAACGCCAGGGCTGGCTCTGTTTGTGAAGATCTCAGGTTAGGCTCCATACAATGACTTGTTTACATGTCCAATTACAAAGTTAAACGGTAGGCTATTTTTTCACATGTGGTTCTGGATTTACAATGCAATTAAGGTCTAATTAGAAACTCAATCTAAAGGGTCACCAGGTCATTTCGCAACATATTGTAAATGTTCTGAAATGCCCCATCCTGTAACATCATGCAACACAAAGGGTGATGTTGATAAAAACAAGAGAATTGAAAGGAATAAAGATACACACAAGTGATGACTCTGTTCACTATTTCTCCTGCTCCTCCACCACTTCCTCACACAATGCTGTGTTTTGGAATCCTTTTTGGAGCCGTGGAGACAGACTTGGCTGCGTGATGAAACAAGCCCTGGTGGCTGTCCATTGGCACTATTTGCATGCTCCCTCAGCCTCCACGCTTCTGCACACTGACCATATGTTCAGGCTGATAAACTGACCTATACCGGCTTGGAACAGCCGCCGCCCGATAATAAGAGTTCAACTGGAGAGAAGCCTTTCAATAATGCATGGGAATCCAGGATTGCCATGCCCAGTTTGTACTTCTGAGCTGTGAGTGCTTTTGTATTCATTACCAGTAACACAACACACTTAAAGTATCACTAGAGAATTCAGAATCGATTCTCTCTTTTTTTTTATCCATGTTGCAATTACAGTGTTTCACCACCTGCTGGCACTGCATGCAAAGAGAAAGTCCCAATCAAATAAACTACCAGCTGTGGTCACTTGCTAACACTGGCAGGTTGTGCTGTCAGTATCACTTTAGGGGTGTGCTATGAAGTTGATTCCATGGGGACCATCTTTGTGCAATCTTCATTGCATTCTGTAATGAAGCTATATTGTACATCCAAGGCAATGGTACACAAGACAATAGCGCACACCATTTATAATCTATTCAGCGTTTCAATGTAACCTCTGATTCCTCTTCAGGTTAAACAAACTACAGGGGAGCTGTAATTAACGGTGAATGTTGATTTTGGCTAATTGCAATATGTGCAGTACAGCGTTAAATCTCTTCAGCCTTGAAAAAAAAAGAAGGGATAGATGTTGCTTGATTGAAGTCTTTAAAATCATAAATGGTATAGATAAAGTTAACCCAAGACACTACTTCAAATTTAGCACAGAGAGAAAAACAAGAGGGCATGAATGGAAGTAAATGTAAATTTGGAACATAAGGTAGGAAGCACTTTTTTACAGTTATAAATGCACGGAATAGCGTTACAGTAGTAGGATTTAAAACACTGGGAACATTTAAAAAAATACAAAGCTTTTGAATTAGTTCCACCCCAGTAGGGGAGACTGGTGTGCTAAGAAGGGATAAGCCTTGATGGGCTGAATAGCCTTTACTCATTCCCAATCTTTTCTTATGTTCTTAAGTTCTCATCAAGTTTATCCCAGCACCTCTGTTTTAACTCTGTACAGTGCAAACACACTTTCTTGTAAAGCCCCCGGTCTACACCATAGCAATTAGCAGTAGCTTCTTGGCACATCTGTTCAGTGAAGGATTCATTTGCACAACACTGTTTGTCATCTCTGCTATCAGCTGCCAACAAGATATACCCCCGAAAAACACCTTCTCCCAGTGGAATCACCCCCTGAATAAATGCCACCACAAACAAAAACAAAAAAAGAAATGCAGGATTGTTGTTTTAAAGAAACCATTACAAGTCTTGTGGCGATAGCTTTTGAAGAGAATGTTGTATGAAGTTTATATCTGACAGAGTGGCTAATAGACCTGTATACTTTAGTGAGTATCTCTTATACAGTAGAGGGTCCTTTATTATAACTCCCTGAGTTTCTGTTTTTATCATCAGGCTGTGAAACTTTGGATTGCAAACAGAGGTTTAGCCTGTTAAAGGAGAATGCTATTGGAGTTAGATTGGAATGGAAAGAGCTGGTCAGTTATTTTAAAAGTACATATTGAGATACAAATGCATTGCAGACATTGTATGCCTGCAATGGTGAACATATTTCACAAGCAAGAGGCTGCCTGAGGTTAAATTGGCAACCATTTATATATGTTTGAGGCATTTATATATCTGTCCCAAAACATATTGTGGAGAAGTGCATACTCCTATTATAGCTAAGCACTTTATCCACAGAATATATTCCCTATACCCTGAGCAAGACAGAAGAAATAAATCAGGGGTTGTCTGCATTTATCCATAAGGTTTTGCATATAACAAGCCGATGAACAAACCAACTGAAAAAATAACAGAGCTCTAGTTCTTGCGTGAGATTTGCAAAGAGAAAAGAAAGGGTTTCAAAGCCAGCTTTAGAAGTTGCACAGATGTTTCGGTATTAATAATGAATGGATCTCTCTTTTTTTTTTTTTATATACGCATGCAAAACACTATAATATTTCTATGGTAATGAGCAGGTGGTCTGTTTGTGATATGTTAAGTGAGAAACACAAAAGCAACACAATTGGAAGAACAAACTGACTTGGAACGCTTAGACCCAAAGCGCATAAAATGTGCAGTCAATTCTGGGATCTTTTTTCAGGAGATATGGGTGAATCGAATCTGGGGAATAACTGACTTGGGGCTGCTTACCCTTGCTTCATTAAGACTAGTTTTTACAGTATTATTCAAGGTCAAACAATGCATCAGATGAAATAACATTATTCCCAGGCAAAAACAAGGCTATTCATGCACTACTGTACATAGTGCTGTTCTGTAACTCATCTAATCCACTTCACCATGACTTAACCATGTGATTGAAGTATAGTATCCCATATGAACACTTGTGCACAGTCCTGAAAAACCCCAGTAGAACCTTTATCAAACCACAGCAACACCAGCAATAGAAACACAATTTGGAACCCATATGGCACAGTGGTAATGCATGGAAATGGATTACCATTTGAATTACTTCTATACCATTGCTGTATCAAAAATTGTACTATTCTACCATACCATTGCAACTAGCCTTGCGTGACCATTAGTCCTGGATACAGCGGCAACATGTTACATTAAGTGTCTCTAATGACTTTGTATTTACATGGTAGTTACTTAGTAAATACATGTTTACGTACACATCATTACAATGTTATTATGCTTAGTTACAATGTACTTAATGTTTTTTTTGTTTTTTTTTTTTTAGTTTTTTTTTGCACGATATATGTACGTACACAATTATATCAGAAAAAGGTTAAGGTTAGGGTAGGGTTAGGGCTAGGGTAGGGTTAGGGGTAGGGTTACGGTTAGGGTTAGGGTTAGGGTTAGGGTTAGGGTTAGGGTAGGGTTAGGGTTAGGGTTAGGGTTAGGGTTAGGGTTAGGGTTAAGGTTAGGGTTAGGGTTAAGGTTAAGGTTAGGGTTAGGGTTAGGGTTAGGGTTAGGGTTAGGGTTAGGGTTAGGGTTAGGGTTAGGGTTAGTGTTAATGTTAGGGTTAAGGTTAAGGATAGGGTTACAGCGTGCAAAGTACATTGTAACTGTGCATAATAACATTGTAATTATGTTTAAGTGCACTTGCATTTATGAAGTAACTATGGTCGGCGCTGCTTTATCAGGACGCCTCGAGAGAAGGAAAAATATCCTGTATAAACGGCCGTCCCAATTAAACGACAGGCAGCTGAGACAACCTTAGTCACACTTTTTTGTTTCTTAACGAAAAGAAAACTAATGAAATCAAAATAGATTTAAATAACGAGCCAATTGTTTCTTTTTAATACATTAAGCGCTGTGTTTTTATTTCTACACAAAACGGAAAAGAATGAAATCACATCTTACAAGGAGAGCCGCCTGCGATGTTGACACGTCAACTTCATTAGCAACGGCAGCCTGAGAAACCACAGGAGGTTCCTCCTTCTTCAAGAGTTCAATGTGGTTTACGCAATTTACACAAGCCACAGTGCACTCGCTGCGCTCTGCTGCGTGAACCTTTCTTACTCTGAAAAGCGATCTCCATTCATCATTTGAAAATACTGCATCCCAATTAAACAAAGTGGCATGAATAGCATTGGGAAGACCCGTCTCTCCGAGTTGTATCCCATTTAAACAGAAATCCCGATTATCAGTGTATCGATTAGGTGGCGGAGAATGTCCTGTGTAAATGCACAGTAACACTTAACGTAAAGTGTTACCGGTACACACTTATTGCAGTACCATGCTAGTGCCATTGATGTAATACAAATCCCAGTTTGGCTCCAGCAGCCAGGCATGCTCATGCATAGCCAAGATGGGTTTTCCATCCCTGCTCATTAAGCAACGAGGGATGCATACATTGATCCTGGCGTTTGAAAACTGTGTCCCTAAAAACTTGGAACCGTTTTCCCAGCAGCAGAAGCCTGAGCCTTTGAGTCCTATCCGCCCCCATTCAAGATTCATTCATCACTGTTGAGTGACAGCTTTACCCAGATCCCTTAACCTACTTTAATCAACTTGTCACTGCGGATCAGCCTAAAAATAGAAGCAGAGCATTTATGGTTGGTTTATCTTTGCATTAGCACAAAGTAAAGGTGGATAGCTCTCCTTGAAAACGGGTGTAGATTTATCAAAGTGATAGAGTATGGTATGAGGCGTGCAGGTTTTAAAGAATCCTTTGGAAAAAAAGAACCATTGGCTTTTGATCATTGCAGGGGCATGGGTTTTCATTGCTTCCTACAGGGAGTAGATTTTCAAAGTGAAAAATAGGGAGACTAATGGGCGGAGAGTTTCGAACTAATAAGCGAGACCTGCGGGGGGGGGGGGGGGTCTGCCATTATTTCTGTGCTTTGAAAGATTTATTTTAAAATATATATCCTTTGCAGGCCACTGGCAATTGAGGAAGTCTCTCATTTCAGTGTATGTGTGCTGCTGAAAGAATAAGAAGAACCACACACACACACACACACACACACACACACACACACACTGGAGAAATATAGATATATAAATATGTATAATTAAAAAAAAAATAAAATATATATATATATAATATATATATATATATATATATATATATATATATATATATATATATATATATATATATATACACACACAGAAAGTGGGATATATAGGGCTTCTGTTTTACGTTTTTTATTAATTTCATTTTTAAGTGATTATTTTTAGCTGTTTTCGAATTATATATTAATCATTTTTTTCGGGGCTTTCGCTTCTTACATACTATATGAAATTAATGTTTTCAGTTACTTTTTAAAATGCTTTGGCAGTTTTTTTTCTGTCACAATTTGTCTTGTAACTGAACAGTACTGGCACAATGAAGTTGTACCTTCTTTCCTTTGTTGTCTTCCACAATGGCATTCTTGCACTGGGAAAGATCTTTGTTTTGTAGTATAAGTAGTAGTAGTAGTTCACAATTCTTGTTTTGAGATTCAGCTTTTTAGGGATCTCCCCTAAATCCCTTGTTTAGAAAGACACAGGGTATTAATGCTTGAGAGAGAGTAGCCGACTGCCTTGTGGGTGCGTGCATTCGTGCTGAGTCACAGGCAGGAGATCGAGATGGAGGTCGAAGTTAATAAGCTCCCTGCAGGTGAACAGGATTTATTTACAAGTCAACACACTGAACAGCTCACATGCACGGAACACATACAACACAGTGTAGGATCTACAATATCTGAACTAATCTTCTCTGTTCAATAATAAACTAACGTTGCTCAAGAGGTTGATCATGGCAGATAAATGGTTAGGGCGGACATGTGACAGGGTGGATAAACGACAGATTACTGTCGTTTATTATTAATTTCAAAGCATTAACTTTGTTGTTCTGGATATATATTGTTTAAAGCACCCCTGTGACTTTAACAGAGCCAAAACAAGCTCAGAGTGAATTTGTGCTGTAATTAGAGAGATGTTCGAATCTATGAGTGCGGGAGGGAGAAAGGAGAGGGAGGGGATTGCTTTCTTGCCACAAGGATTTAAAACCTCCAAAGGTTGGGAACTGGAGAGTGACTGATTGCAGAAACGGTGTTCTCTAAAGTGCTCAGCGAGCCTCGTCACGCAGAGCCCAACGCCACTACATCAGCGATCGAGCCTTCCACTGCCACAGGATGAGTGGCCTCGTCTCTTTGGAGTGACAGGCTGAATAATCTCACTTTGATTGCGAGCTCACATAACACAGCTTCCTGGAAAGCCATAGCAATCCTCTTCAAGCAGCATACTCCGCTGATAAACTTGTCAAAAAAAAGAAAATCCATGGTATTTTCCCAGGACAGTGTAACAGTATCCCTCTCAGTACATACTGTATGCTTCTCCTTAGTAATTTCCAGCTCTAGTATTTGTTGCTGGTAGGAGCTCATCCTTGCTTAATTGATAACCTGCGGTGACTTAATGAATACAAAGGTCAGCTTTTATTACACAGCAAACACAGAGAGCGTTCTCTAAAGGTCAGGTTCATTTTTGAAAGGGTAGCTCCATGTGGCGCTGGGTTTGTATCTCATGGGAATCCCACCTGGAGTTCACTCATACAAATTGAATCTTGTTGGTCAAGCAAAACAGCAGTGTCACCGTGAGGTTTTCTCATCTTTTAGGACTGAGAAGCGCAGCATTGTTGGGTCTGGTCACTACTTGGTCTGGTATCCTGGTTAGATGTCTCCGCTCAGCATTGTTGGGTCTGGTCACTACTTGGTCTGGTATCCTGGTTAGATGTCTCCACTCAGCATTGTTGGGTCTGGTCACTACTTGGTCTGGTATCCTGGTTAGATGTCTCCTCTCAGAAAGGTTGGGTATGGCCACTACTTGGTAGAAGTTGGATGGGTGACCTCCAAAGAACATGAGGTGCTGCAGTGTATGAATTGTTTCAGCAGGAGGCGCTATCCTGTTTTAGCAAACAGTTCAGGGAGGATTTGATGAGCCATTATACCAGGTCTTCCCTACTATGTGGACACTTATTTACCATTATTTAACCCCTCCACCCACCTAAAAGTTCTTACTTTCACAACCCAGCAAGTTTATCCTGAACAGTTATAATATACAACTAGACATCTGCCCCCTCCACACACATACACACTCTCACACACACACATACACACACGCACACACACACACACACACACACACACACACACACACACACACACACACACACACACACACACACACACACACACACACACACACACACACACACACACACACACACACACACACACACACACACACACACACACACACACACACACACACACACACACACACACACACACACACACACACACACACACACACACACACACACACACACACACACACACACACACACACACACACACACACACACACACACACACACACACACACACACACACACACACACACTCATACACACACACACGCACACTCACTCACACACGCACACACTCTGTATCCAAGAAGTATACAGATTTTGCAGGACTTAAATCAATCACTTGAAAAACCAAACAGTAATTGGTAGACAGGATCTCTGCTGTATTAATTATCAGCCTTTCTGTCTGTACCTAATTAACACACTATTGCGTTTTGGTTTGTCAATTGCTTTTCTTTTTTTTTTTTTTTCTGCAGTCAAGTGAGCGCCGTTGTCAAAGACTGACATCATCACTGTTACTTTTCTCCCAATCACTGTGTAGGTAAAGTTGTTGATGTGTACTTTAAATGCACACATGCATGCATGCACCCACACACACACACACACAAACACACACACACACACACACACACACACACACACACACACACACACACACACACACACACACACACACACACACACACACACACACACACACACACACACACACACACACACACTTCCTTTGCGCGAGGGAGTAAAGTAAGAGTGATCTGAATCTTTCACAATCATGCTGTAAATACTTTAACTTCATCAATGTAATGCTAGGGAGAGAGAATTAGATATTTCAACTGGGCATGCAGGGACAACACTAAATGAAGGCGATGCACTGAAAACTCTGTGCTCGCTCTTTAATAGCAGAGATGTATGCAGTCGGGGTCCCACTGGTCCAAGAAGGAGCCCCATTCAAGGTAAAGGAGTTCTATTTGCAGGCTTTGATTTAGTGTAGGGGCCCCACAAGACAGAAAGAGCTCACAGTCAATCTCCATCATTTTCTCTGTAGATCTTGGTTTACTGAGGGACTCCCTCGAGTTAGAAGAGACTTCTAATGAAGTTAAAGCACTCTTGTAAAGTCCTATTGAATTGTGATTTAGAACTCATACAGTCGCGGTTTTAACGCCAACATGGAACCAAAAAAATTGCACACCTGCAGTTCCACATTTTTGAACACGGAGGTTACACATCCCCAAGCTCTCCAAACTAGAAAACGGTTAGGAGGAGACAATAAAGAAGGTGGTGCAGCAGGTTTCCAAACGCCAGCAAGTGTATGTTTAAGCTGAAAGAAATTCTTGAACGGTCTATAAAAGCAGCTTGTGTTCCCCGCAATTGCTGTGTTTTTCAAAAGGACCTGGACAGTTGATTGGACGGTGTGCCCGGCTTTTATTCCTGACAAGGTCAACTGCTGTCAAAGCCTCTTAATCACTGAGCAGTGGACATCGAACATTGACCACCCAGCATGTTACACCAGCTGTGTAACTAGAGTTATGACAGTAACGAAATAATGGTCACATACGAGATACTTACATACACTATCTTTTGAGGGAAGTTCCCATCGCTTACTAAGACTAACATGTTGTCCATTTTTATATAGTAACCTCTTTATAAACTGTAAACACAACGGTATACATAATTGCTATGTTATCACAAGTACAGTGCAATTAGAAACGCTTAATGTAAAGCATGCCATTCTTTATCATTCTTGATTATTACTCTTGTGTGCGGTTTGCGAATAAACAATTCCAGTTCTCTCCTTTATACCGGAGTTATGTACAGTAGTGTCACGAAGCTTATCGCTGCGTGTTATACAACACATAATTACAGCCATTAAGAGGTTTCTCTCTATAACAATCATGCACAATGCAAACTGTTAAAAAAAAAAACAATAATTAGTCTGCACAGTTTGAACTTTCACGATCACTGCTAAAAGCTTCTAAAAAAGAAAGTATAAATCAAGTTAAATAACAATGCTAAAATTGAAACACTGTTTCAGTTCTTGTTATTTGTTTCCTCTGTTTTAGCCAGCCACAGTCATGAGGGTAGAGAACAATGAACTGCCTCTGAAGTGTGTTTACAGCTGAGATAAGCTGATTAGAGGGAACATTCACAATCCAAACTACCTAAATTACATTTTGTATTGCCCTTTGAGGAGTATGTTAATGTACAAGTGTTTTCTCTCTGTGTTCAAGTCCTGCTTTGGTCAAAACGAACTCAGTGTTTTCTACGTAGTCCACATGCAATTCATCACAATATAACACGATTGACATTCTCTATTGGAGGAGGCTAGGGACTGAATAGTAGAATAAGATTGTGTTTCAAGTCACATAATTACAGGGACATTGGAAACTGAAGCTTTGAGTCAAGGCCAGTGCACACCTTCAGTAACTGTAACCAACTTCCATGAGCATAATATTAACACACACCAACATTATATCTATCTATCTATCTATCTCTCCTTCAGTCACAATTTTTAGGCATTTTAAAACAGTTTATGTGAACTCTATGGAGTTTGAGAAGTTGTCAAAACATATAAACAAACAATATGCATTATAAAATATATACATCAATAGGAAACTTAAGCTGGTACATATACACACGCAGTGACTGAACAACTCAGCTCCCCCTACACACACACACTCACAAACAGACACACACACACACACACACACACACACACACACACACACACACACACACACACACACACACACACACACACACACACACACACACACACACACACACACCATGGTGGTAGCACAACCAAGCCATCTACATTGACCCTCTGTCTCTCTCCCATTGTGTACAGGGAGTTCTGTATACATTAAAGGAGGTGCTTTTCAAAAGCAAGGTCACAGGCTTTGTGCTTCTGATTCCCTTTCGCTCCACACTTCCCCTCGGAGTGGGATTCCTCATATATATATATATATATATATATATATTAGAGGTCGGTACAGGTACCCAAAAACCTGAGTACTCCTCTGGTTATAAATGACCCAACCCAACCTTGGTCTCTTTATACTATCCTGGATAAAACAACGTTAAAACAAGCTTTGCATTAGCGGCAATCACATCTCAATAACAATAACTGAGGCGAAATTCTTCTCAGGAACTAAGCAGGAAGATATTCTCCTCGCACATACGCTGTGTTCCGTTTGAGAAAATAAATACAACCTCCATTATTGGAACCCTTGCATTGCCCTGAATCAATATGAGAACAACATTACATTAACAACAACAGCACAATACGAGCACAGCACATCACAGAACAATCCTGCAGCAAGAAGGACGTCGTTCTTCGTGTGTTCAAACTGAAGTTTGCCTCTACAACTATACTCTTGTTAGAACAACACAACAGGAATTATGTTAATTATATTATTTGTATGTAATAAGCGTAATAATTACGAATTTACGAATTTAAATGCTTCCAGTACTGAAACAGTGTATGGTGTGTGTGTGTGTATATATATATATATATATATATATATATATATATATATATATATAGATGTATATAGATATATATGCTATATATGCTAATAATATTAATGGTATATACATAAATACATAACATCTGTCTTGTCTAGAAAGGCAAGTGACAGCTCAATAACTAAATAAGCTGGATTACCGGAGGTTTTAAAAGGAAAAAGGGAGGAAAAAAATGTCGTGTTGGATGAGACTGCTGAGTGGTGGCATGTAATTATTCCTTCAATGGGCAACCGTGTGTTTACCAGAATGTTAATGCAGCATAATAACAGGCTGCGTGCCGCTGCTGAGAATGTCAGGCCCATCGAGATTGTCAATCAAGATTCAAAATAGAATGGCAAATAAGCAGGCTGCCCTGATGTGAGGACTGACAGGCAGAGCCCTGCACAGCCAGTGAGCTGATAGAGATGTATCTATATATAGCGGCATAGCTGCCCACATCTTATTTCACAGTGTGATTCAAGGGTGACTACTACATTCCTGCAAATTAACAGAACCCTTACAGAACATTGTTTAGCTTCTTTAAATGTAGTTTCAGCTGCCCCCCCCCCCCCCCCCCCCCCACCCCCCCACCCCCCCCCCCCCCCCCCCCCCCCCCCCCCCCCCCCCCCCCCCCCCCCCCCCCCCCCCCCCCCCCCCCCCCCCCCCCCCCCCCCCCCCCCCCCCCCCCCCCCCCCCCCCCCCCCACCCCCCCCCCCCCCCCCCACCCCCCCCCCCCCCCCCCCCCCCCCCCCCCCCCCCCCCCCCCCCCCCCCCCCCCCCCCCCCCCCCCCCCCCCCCCCCCCCCCCCCCCCCCCCCCCCCCCCCCCCCCCCCCCCCCCCCCCCTACCCTGACCCTCACTTTCTTTTTCTTCTATACCTAAGGGCTTGCTCTTAGCCAACACTGCCCCACACAGTCTAAGGAGATGTGTTCACTCTGGGTGCGCATGCACGCAGCTGTAATCAGTCAGAAACATCTCCTCTTCTGTAACGAGTCTGCTGCGTCCTCCGTACGGCCTCTGCAGCAGGCCTCCGTTCCTCATCACCCTGCTAACTGATTCATTGCTATTTCTAATTGTATTTATCTTAATTTAGGAATGGGAGCTGATTACACTGTCTGCAGGACTGATCCGGGGAGATTACTTCAAAGACTCTGCTTTGGCGTGGAGATTATCAGTGAAGATGGCGAGCCACACTCCAAACTCCCCACAGTGTTGCTTCAGCTCCGGGCGGAGACCTCCAGTGGCTGTGCTGCTGTCCTCACAATCAACATATAGTCCGATCATTATAGAGGCACAGCATAGATTTTTAAAAGATGGTTGATAGAACGTTTTTGAGCCATTTGTTTGTGCAGTTGGGTTGCAATGGGGTGTCCTTGTTTGTCAGGAAGTTTGATGGGATAGAGGAATAATGGAATGCATCCCACATGGAGTAAGGGGGCACACTCCATGGAATGATGCATCTCGTTTCTGTAGAGACGGTACAGCACAGCATTCTGGTCACGTTCCCCCACGGCCTGTTCCTGTCCTTCACTTGCTTCCTAGGGTGCTTTTTTTCCCAGGCAAGGGCATACAGTGCATTGCTTACCAGTGAAGATCTTTAAACGAAGTGTCTCCTGCTCCGATTTGAAGTAATTAATGATAGGCCAGAGAAAGCCCATTCTCAATATAAGCAGTGACAGCGCTGACACGAGTTAACCAAGCAGAGGGGTCCTATAACAATCGATTCCTAATTTCATGCTGGATGCTCCCGATTAAGCCTGGCAAAGACAGCGTGAACTTTGATTCACGAACGCTGTTGCTGTGACTCGTGGACTCCATGCTATCAGAGACAGTGCGTGAGAGGAACACAGAGAGAAAGAGACAGAGCAATATTTCAACTGCAGTAAAGCCTAAAGGTTATGTACTCTGTAAAATGGTTTAAATTTGAATTTGGATTTCAGTTTATTTTAGTTATATAGTGCCTTTCACACCACGGTAAAACAAAAAGAAGTGTGCAATATCAAGAAGTAGTGAAAATTACAAATTATTATTATTATTATTATTATTATTATTATTATTATTATTATTATATTAATAATTATAATATAATATAATAATAATAATAATAATAATAATAATAATAATAACAGGAAATGAATAAGAATGATAGATAAAACACAAAATTAAAAAAATTATCAAATAAGATAAAAAACAGTAATATTTGTAAATCAGGTTAAAAAGGTTAAACTAGAAAAAGTAAGTATTTAATCTTGACTTGAAAACATGGACTAAAGCTAATAGAAAAGGCTAATGAGTTCCATGACCTGTGGGCATTATAACTAAACTAATCTTCTCTTCTCCTTTCTTACAATTGGCCTTTGGGAAGCACGAAAGGCCAGCGTCAGGAACAAATATGAATGTGATAACTTTGAAAGGTTTTGCACCCACTAGAAGCTGCTAAATAGGTTGCTTAATTAGTCTACACTAAATGACCACAGATCGTTAAACACAGTTATGGATTCACTTCCAAAAAAAGCAAAATGCAATGATGGACGGATCTACAGCCACACAGTCTTAGCAAACTTTTACCGTTTCACAAAGGGAGCCATTGTATACTAAAAAAAAAAGTGATAAAGTTAATGCCATTAAACTCTGCAGCCGATGGTTTCTTTGATATATACTTTTAAGTTAAAAATGATTCTGTTTGAAATATCCGCTTTGAAACCTGGTAGAGAAGTATCAAAGGCAACAGGATTGCATTGTAATGGGGCTGCCTGGTCTTAAACTCAATACCTCCCTTTATCACCAGCTTCTAACAATGCTGAGCAGACAGAGGCTGACTGCTTCATCAAGGGCTGCTGGTCATGACCCCACAGCTCTGCCAACTGGCTGCTCTTTATCAGCGCTCTCTTAGAAATATTACAAAGGGCAAACCGTGCAGGAGTTCAGGCACACCTGTCAGATTATTTGCAGTGGCGATTAGTGTTGTGTGTTTTTGTAAAGGGTGTTTTAAGATTTATTTATTTCTCTTGTGACCGTAGTCATGTGCCTGATCGACTAACAAAAATGGTTTTGGTTTTGCATTAGTGCAGATTTCCTAACATGAGAAACGATTTCAAAAATAATTATTAATTTGTTGTGTCCTACTTTAGATAGAAGAAATATTGTCATGCATAATAATAATAATAATAATAATAATAATAATAATAATAATAATAATAATAATAATAATAAAATCGTTTTCACAGGGTGTCTCAATATTCTCAGAGCAGGGTCAATTTGAATACATGCAAAGATATGAAGTTAATAAAAGTTTGAACAACTTGGTGGCACTTTTGATTAGAGGGCATGCATAGGCACCAATTACACACTCTCACTATTCTGTAATTACTTGGAAATGTTTTTTTGTTACATGATGGAATTACTTGGTTACACCTTATCCATGCAATCACACATTTATTCCACCTTCTGCTACAATGTAAGAAAGGGAATCCTTTTGTAATGGCATATAAAAATGCCATTACATGTTTACATGCATCATAGCCTGTAGAAGAAGAAGAAGAAGAAGAAGAAGAAGAAGAAGAAGAAGAAGAAGAAGAAGAAGAAGAAGAAGAAGAAGAAGAAGAAGAAGAAGAAGAAGAAGATTTTTTTTTTTTTTTTTAAAAAGTGGAATAATTGCATGTCGTGCTAATGTTGCATCTTGAAAGCTGGCTACTCAGTGTGCAATTCAATGTCAAAAGGCAGGAGACTGCCAGCACTCAAGGGTCGTTCTCATAGACAGCGTGCTTATCAGTGCTTTGGGGGACAGAGGGACGACTCGGAACACAGCAGCCAGGAGTGCCGAAGCACGCAGATCACAATATTTGAATTCACACACAGTCCTGTTGGAATCAGATAGGCTCCATCCAACCTTTGCAACAACAAAAAGTGAAATGCATGCTTCAAAAAGGAATCTGAATGAAAGGCAGGCATTAATAAAATACCGCACACAAGACAAAGATACGAGGACCATGGTGACAGGAACAATAGAAAGAACGCTGTGTGTTTGAGGGCTGTACATTCTTGGAAGGGTTTTTCTTTTCATGGATTCCAAGGGGGTGGGGTGGGGGGGTGGTCTTTGGCATTGGGTTTGCGGAGCGAGAAACAGAGCGCTGACGACAGTCGTAGCAAATTAATCTTTATTAAGGGGGGGAAGGGGGTACGAAACAGAGAAATTACAGAGCTGTGACAGAGACGTCTGCAGTAATGCAAGGCTTTGCTTTCTTCCAGCATTCAATCACAAGCTGAAAGCTGTGATCATTCTAAAAAAAAAAAAAAAGGTCATTACCGGTTAGATTGCTGCGTTTCACACAAGGGCTTTGAGTTCTGTATTATTACTCAGTAACTGAATCCCTGAAAGAAATGCAGACATTTCTGACGATTTACAGCATCTGCCCAGGAGCCATTGTCTTTCTAAAAGAGTGTATGCAGACATTGTAGAAGGGGGCTATTGCAACTATGTAGGATAACTTTGATTTTTGGTCAATAAAATAATGGTAAAGAGGATTCTGAGTTTACAGTACATTTATTATAATGCTATCCATAGTAGTCAATGTCATGACATGCATATGCACAAGCTACCAATGCTGTTTGTGATGCAATGGCTGGTTAATTGAATCAGTTGTATGTAAGCATGCATGCATGTATGTAGGCACTGCACAGTATATATGTACAGCATGTAGCAGAAACATATTTTAATACACAAATACTGCTAAATTGTCTAAAAAAAGTGGAAAATGCATCAGATGATACTGAGTTTAATTGAAACTAATTGACACCATTGCAAAGGGCTACTGAACTCTTTCCTATGGCCATTGATAGTGTGTGTAAATGGCCCCCACCAGCACAAGCAGACGGCTTTGCATTCACAGATTGTCACTGGAAAATGGCTGCAGTCCTTCTGATCTTCAGGAATTTACTTTAAATACAACTATGCATAATAACACTGTAATTATGTGTAAGAAAACACATGTATTTATTAAGTAATTACTATGCAAATACACAGCAATTAGAGACACTTCATGTAAATCTGTTCCATGTGGTATTTCTTAGTGATAAATTTCTTAATGAATTACACGTTAGATTAAACAAAATATGAATTGACTCATATCTGAGAAGATGCTTTGCAAACTGTGTTGTTTCAGTGGCTGATAATCTAGTAAATTACTTTGTGTCTGCTTGCAAGTGGTTGGAAAGGAGCAATAATGAAAAACAGTGTTAACTTCAAAGCTCTGCGCACAATTCAGAGACAGAACGGGGGTGGCTATAACTTTCCTTGCACATTTCAGTAAGATCATTAAAACAGGTTGTTAAAACAGCACAGCTAACTAGCCCTGTGTCCAGTGCAGTCGAGTTAGCCATCCGCTGAAGCGTTTTGTTAACTACCCATGTGGGGGGGGGGGGGGGGGGGGGTAAGGGAGTGAATGTAAATGAAGGCAGAAAAATAATGATTAAAATGACTGCACAAGCAAGGGGACCCAAAGGCAGAGCAGGCATTTATTGTAACTGATGTAACAGAAGATTATCTTTAATAAGATTTGGAGAGCAGAGAACAAATTAGGACTGAGGATAAAAATTTTAACTGTCCCTTTAAATTTTCATTAAGCAGCATCGCCTTCAGAGATAACGTCAGATAGACCTTACTCACTTTGATTTATAGTCAGAATTAAAGATTGTCGTTGCCAATGCCTGCGAGCAAGCACTGGATAATCCCTCTTGAGAGCGGCAAGTATTATTACTACAGAATACATGTATATTATATATAACATGTCCTGATTTTGCGAGGCAAGAGTTTCGGAATCTGATTAATCGTCTCAGCAGTGTGGAGAGTGTTGAAGAGGAGAGGGGAGGGGAGAAGTGGTTCTGTCTTTGACATTGCTTCATCTAATTCAGAATAATCATGGATTTGTGTTCTGGTTTTAATATATATTTTGGTGTGAAATTGTAAGAAACATTATATTAAACAAATGACATCACATTTCTGAAGAGCTGCTTCACAAGAACTGAAGCACAGCCCCCCTGATGCCAACGCACTAACCAATCACAACGACGGAGATGGATTAGGGGACATTTCTCTCTGAATTCAACTGAAAAAAAAGTTATTTTCCGATTTGAACAATTCACACACATAGGCTAATGTATATAACCATAATATACTCAGTTTAAACTATTACAGTCTCAACAATGTACCTTGGGCAGTAATTAATGATCAAATACTACAGAAGTAATACAAAGTTACGAGTCCACCTCTCTCTCCTTAATTGAGAACAAACATCAGCCTTTAAACTTTAAACACACACACACACACACACACACACACACACACACACACACACACACACACACACACACACACACA
>NC_054569.1:1621127-1716336 GCF_017654505.1 Polyodon spathula | reverse complement strand
AACTGAACCCTTCTCTATGCAGGCGGGGGGTTGATAGACCATCCAGTAAGTTAACTTTTCCAGGCTAGACAGGCATTTTTTCTTTACATTTCATAAATATATTACTTTTGAAATATTATTCTTCTCCATGCGAATTTGGAAAGATAACAGCAACCCTCTACAATGTGCTGCAGACAACGTTCACTTTATCAGAAAGTGGTTTTCACTAGTGACCCAGTAATCTCCTCAGTGCCTACGTGCCTCCACGGCTCCCTATACGTCTTTTGCGATGTCACAATCCTCTACAAACATCTTCTTCCCCTGTCAGTGCAATGACAGGGGAAGAACTGGTAGCATGCTGGCTTTCAACTCATGATGCAGGTTTATGAGACTTAATGATGGTTGAAAAGCTGGTGAAACTGATTTAGACGACATCATCTTCACCAGCTGTGATGCAGTAAAAGAATGCATATATCTAACATCTAATTGGGTAGCACTTTACATAGTAGCTACTTAGTAAATACCGGTGTACTTACACATAGTTACAATGTCACTGTGCATAGGTACAATGAACTGAATGTGTCATTTGTTTTGCATGATATAACCCTAACCCTATCCCTAACTCTGAATCTAACTCTAAACCTAACCCTAGCCCCACTAACCGTAACTCTAAACCTAACCCCAGCCTGATGCAATTGTGTACTTACATGTGCAGAAAGATTTACAAGTACATTGTAACTATGCATAGTAACATTTCAATTATGTAACCACTATGTAAATATGCAGTCATAAGAGACACTTACTGCAAAGTGTTACTGTAAATCTGTGCACCAATCAGATTGCGGGATACGCAGTAGCACTAAATGCAAACACAGCCGATTCCACCAGCCTTATGCGCCACGATCATCTCCACATGAACACAAACCTCAACTGAACCCAGAACCTGTATCTGCAGCTAGACTCACCTGTGGCTTCTGATCAGTAGTCTTGCATGATTTTCACGGTTGTATTCCTGGATGCAGTCGGGCAATTACTGTGATGCCTCTTTCAGCAACAGACAGTGGGGTCTCTTAAAATTCATTAAAATATTAACCTAATTCTTTAAACTGAGGCAGTATTTAGATTGGTGCCCTTTAGGTCAATTCAATAGACCCAAGAGAACTATAAAATCTCCATTCTGCAAATAAAGTTTGTACATTGAAACTTTTTTAAAACTGACCTATTTTCTGTCATTTATATGCTAAAACACCCTTATAAAAGTGCACCACTGTATTTTTGCATGGTGTTTTTCCAGTTTTACCAGGATTTTTCCATGTTATATTATGCATTTGTCCTAGTTTACCTGGTAACACTGTATAAGAAGGTGCTGCTTATTAATGTTTTAGAAATGTTTAACAAATATATAATAGATGCTTAATAACTATGTTATAGAGTGTTAATAAAGCATTATAGATGGTTTATAACAATGCATAAGCCATTGACGGAATTGCGTTTAAACATCCCAAAGCACAATATGTGGCTATAATCTGCCCTCTTTATAAAACTGTAATTATGTGTATGGCTATTACATGGTTATAAACTATCTACAATGCTTTAGTAACACTCTATAACATAGTTATTAAGCAGCTATTATATATTTATATATATTTACTGTTTACCTTGGTTTGCCATGTCTACTAATGTTATTTACCATACCCTGATAGTCTTTACAATGCTTACTTGTGCTTTCCCAGGCTTTGATTAGGTTTTATTATACTTTCCCATGCTTTTATAAGGATTATTGAATTCATCAAATAAAAACCCCCACTTTTTTCTGCTAGGATCTGTTTTTATTTAGAGGAGGCTATGTGGTCTAGTGGTTAAAGAAACAGGCTTGTAACCAGGAGGTCCCCAGTTTAAATCCCAGCTCAGCCACTGACTCACTGTGTGACCCTGAGCAAGTCTCTTAACCTCCTTGTGGTCCGTCTTTCGGGTGAGACATTGCTGTAAGTGACTCTGCAGCGGAAGCATAGCTCACACACCCTAGGCTTCTATCTTGTAAAGCGCTTTGTGATGGTGGTCCACCATGAAAGGAGCTATATCAAGATGATTTTTTTCTAACTTCTAGTTTCAATTGAGCACGAACCGTGTATTTAAACTAAAACAGAGAAGACTATCATTACTGGAGGACTTATAATAATATATGACAACTAATTAATGCTGACAGCACTTCATAGCTATGCGCAGAATAGATTTTACATGAAAAATGTTAAACAGAATCTATCTGTAAGCCTCTTCATTATGTCTATATTGTGAGCTGCAGGACGGCAACACACTATGCAGCAGCACATTTGGGTGACAGCTTTTTAATAAATTGAGAGCCACACTCAGGAAAAAAACAAAATAATTTAATGCTGCTGTAATTTCTGGATTTAGACCAATACATTTGGGGCTGCAGCCTCTTACAATTACTTTGAGTATAATATTCAGGATTTGTTGGTTGTAGGCAACAGTACTGCGTGGTTTAGTGAAACGTTTGAAGGAGAAAAATGCACCTTGGAAAGCATTAATATAGCAGGGATTAGGATGGCTTCTGCTCCTGTCAAACCTTTGGAACCCCTGTTATAAATTAAGCCTCAGTCCTTTGGACCTTTTACATACCGGATTAAAAGAGATTAGAGGTGAAATAGGAGGTCCTCCAGTGATGTGGGGGGGGGGGTGTTTGGGGGGGGGGGGGGGTGCAGAATAGTTCTTTCAGAAGGTGGTGGCTTCCTAACATTAATCACACCCCAGAGACACAACCATGATCCAAACAATGAACCACACAAAGCCATTAGCAATTTCAAACCACAGCATTATCAGCAGTGACAGTTTATCAGATCTGAAATAAATATTGCATAATTGATATTGCAAAGAGATACCATTAGGATGTAAAAATAGGCACCTTTTTACCACTGTGGTACCATTACACTGTACCAATGGTGCATGCCGTTGAGGCTGTCATTGTGCCAACATCAGAAGCATTGCATTGTCGTGTCACTGCAAAGACATTCCTTTACAGGGCAGAAAGCTAACCAGACATGGAATTTATTTATTTTATTTTTCTTTCCTACATGTTTGATGTTTTGTGCATAGCTGGTGTTTTCACAACAAGTTCACAAGATAGTTCCGTTCGGAAATCTCTTAATAAAAAAATAAAAAAAAAAACCTATTTGAAAAAGATGAATGGAGCAGTTCAATTCAAAACACACAACAGGGTAATAAAGTGGTGGAAATAGAATTCTGGTAATTAAGACAGGTTCCGAGCTATATAAGTCAGTCATCCATTCTGCCTAATTTCTTAACATGAGCATGACTAATCATTATTATTAGTGTATTTAGCAGACACCTTTACCCAAGGCTACTTACAGAGACTAGGGTGTGTGAACTATGCATCAGCTGTCACTCACAACAACATCTCACCTAAAAGACGGAGTTCAAGGAGGTTAAGGGAATTGCTCAGGGTCACACAAGGAGTTACTGGCTGAGCTAGGATTTGAACCGGGGTCCTCCTGTTTTTTTTCAAGCCCTTTTCTTTAACCACTGGACCACACTGTCTCCTATGTTGTTACCTTGGCAAGTGGTTAACAGTATGATTGAAATACAGCAGGCTCCACTCCTGGTGACGGGGGATAGAGTCGATGCAGTCTGTACATCCACACGCGGGTAACCCTTTACGTGGATTGATGATTTTATACACCTAGGTTTCAAATGCCACTTGTCCGATTTTCATTCCACTACTCAAATGCCATTTCTTATTCTATACATTTCTGAACACACTGTTGCTATACGTCATGGTCAATGAAACTGATCTGATGTACATTTCGCTTGTGATTTCAGTGTATGCACTTGGTGGCTACCTCCGATCACATTGAGCGCGTATTTTTTACACCTCTTTGCATATAAAAGAAAGTACACCATGAACTCGATTAGAGGTAACCACGAACACTTCTAAACATGTTAGCAGTCATTCATTCTAAATAAAAACCGGAGCTCGACACGTTTAATCGGTTTGTATAGAACCTGTTGTGGTTTAAGCGTTTAGAATGTGAGATCTACTCTCTCAGTGAAATTATAAGTGTAGTTCCTGCTAACAGGTTCCCATGGGAACACGACTTATAATAATCATGAGAGGTCAATGGAACTGGCAATATGTGATTGTGGCAGACAGCAGCCTTCCTTCTGTTCTCTCTTTAAAAATAACCACTGAGACGAGATGTCTTGTTTTAACACTGGTGTCCTTAGGGACTTCACAGTAGACATTCGCAGCACACATTGAGTTTCATCATGCAGTTAAAACGAGCTTCCTCTGCCTTGTTGAAGCAATACCTCCAGTACAAATCCTGTCTGAATTCCGAAGAGGCAAGGCCATGGCTCCATGGCATTCCTGAACCGGCAGACACATTAACAGTCCCTTCCGGCTGCAGCTGAACACCATAGTGACATGTCCAGACCTGATTTCACATCAGAAATCTAAACAGCATCTACTGTGTTTCTCTTGACCTTGTCTACTAGACCAGGTTTCTTTAGTTTAATTGAGTTTTAATATAGAGGGGAGGAGAGGGCATGTTAATATAGAGTCAAGGAGCTGTGTTTTTGTTTGATCCACCTTTTGCTCTTCTTCCTGGCTCAATGCAGTGTGCAACAGTAACTGGGGAGTGTGATTGATTCCCAGCCTATCCTGGTACAGTATGTGCTGGTGGAGCGGATGAACTTCTTAATATCTATACCCCATGGGGGGGAAAATCAACCTATCTGACCCAAATCAGAACCTTTGAGATTTAACTACAGAAACAGAGTTTGTTAGTGGAGTGAAAAATCCTTATTAATAAACAGAAAACTGGTTTCGAAGGCTTAGCCATCAAAGTTTGTATATGTTAAAACCGAAAGACTGATAGAAGACTGCAATCTGGTGTATGTGTGTGCAGAAGGATGTCCCTTTAACAAACTGAATTTATGTTGAAGCTTTCTTGTGTACCTCAAGGCAGCGAGCGAGGAATGTGAATACTGCATGTGTAAAATGAAAACAAATGAACTGTTCTTGGGTAAGAAAAGGAGTCCAAGGTGTGACAAAAATGCTGGAGGGAGTAGGGATATCACTAGATTGGGTTCTTCAAAGCTGGATACTCCTTCATCTCTATAGGATCTGAGCAACCAAACTTCTCTGTTTGTGGGTAGACCAGCACCAGATGCCCTCTGTTGATGAGCAGGATACAAAAAGGTAACTTATCATGTTTATAATCCAGTCCAAGGCCATTGGAGGCTTTGTAAGCAAGCGAAAGGATTTTTTAAAATCAATTCTTTGCTTGAATGGAAACCAGAGTGGGTGAAATGTGTTCTGTCAATTTGCAGCCGACACCTGGGCTGTTGAATTAACGAGTGACTGCAGCCTGGAGACTGTGATGTGTCGGCTGCCTCCTCACTGTCACATCAACAACAATGATGTTATAAAGTGACTTCTGTGACAGGGCCAAGAAACCAAACTAGTATGAGGCGTACAAGTTAACATTACAAGAAATGTATCTGAAAGATTACACACATTTCCAACTTTGGTGAAATCCAGCAGCCCGTATTGAGCTACCACTGCCTCATCTTACAGCACCTGGTTTTATGTTTTAAGTATTGACCTTGAAGGACACAAGTACTTTTGTAGTAAACAAGTACACTGCGCAATCAGCAGCCATTTACTCTAACCCTCCAGGTCCCGCCTTATCTTAACTGTTTTAAAGAACACCACAGCCTCTGAGAAGGAAAGAAACACTGAGACGCGAGCAAGGTGACTGTATTGTAGTGATAATACAGGAGGTCAATGTGTGGGGTTTAGCGTTCTTAAAGTGCTGGCAGGACTTTAAAGACTTTAAAATGCATGTTTGTGCTGTTCTCATGTGTATTCAGTAAAGGACTTCCTTTTTCAATTGAAGAACTTAATTTTGCATTCTCCAGCGTGACAAAAATAATGAAGGACTGAAAGGGTTTTATATATCTATATATATGAGGAATATATTTCCACAGAATGCTCCCATTGTAAGAGAATGGTACATGTTATGGTATAGTTGCAGTTCACCTTGATGAAGTCTAATGCAGTCGTCATTGACCCATAATCAACGAGCTGCCCTTATTTAAAAACCAAAAAAAAAAAAAAATAAAATAGTTTATAGGTCAAAATGCATAAACAAATGGTCTACTGAAATTAAAAAAAAAAAAGTTGTGTTTATTCTGCATGGCATTATATCATAAAACCGATCCACAGCACCCAATCCCCAGCTGTTCTTTGATGTTTTTTTAATGTTTATAATACTTAAAATCATGTAATCTCCACAAACCCCATAATAATAATAATAATAATAATAATAATAAATAATAATAATAATAATAATAATAATAATAATAAAAACAGGAATATAGGATCACAGCTGGATAGAGTTCCATTGATGGAAGTGTATTTGGGTTTATAGACCCTGAGTTCAAACCAAAGTCTTGAGATCAAATGCAGCTGTAGCTTTTTGCTCCAGTATAAGTACATGTCATAAAACCTGTGTGAAGTGCAGCTAAAACAAGACAGGCTCAAATCAAAGTCATATCTTGCTATCTTTTTTTTATAAAATAGATTTAAACAATAATTTTAAATAATGCCTCATGCAGACAGTATCTACATACTTTTGTTTTCTTATTTGAAGCATGTTTGATTTACTTACAGAGATAATTTTTTTTTTTAGTTGTGTGCATCCTAGACATGTTCAAACAGCTAGCTGGTTTTCCAGTATCACTCCATGGGCACTGCAGTTGCACTCTGCGCTTAACTGAAGTTATCAGGGAGTCTGGGAATGTGCTCGCTCAGCCATGAAATAGAAATCATTGATGGTCCTTTTACAGTATCAAAGCTCTTCCACAACCATTTATAGATATATGGAAAGCCATCAAATATGACAATTTCTCTATATCATCCAGGTTAAACCTCCTATAATTGTATTAGCCTGCTCATATTTCTTTAAACATTGGACAGTGATGTATGCCCTCATAACGCAGAGGTACTAAAAGCCTCTGCTCAGAGTAGGTGACACAGTGACCCATATGAAAGCAAGTTCAGAGTGATACTTGGTGCCTGTTTCAGCTGGGATTTGGCCTCAGAGCTAAGATGTTTCTTGAGGTGATAATCAGGGGATAGCTAGCTTGGCAGGGTGGCACTTCTGCGCTGTGTACTGTAGTCCAGATGGACAGACAGACAGATATAAAAGGTGTCATAGAGTGTAGCTGTAATGTATTTATTCTCCAGCAGATGGCTTAGGGTATTTAATGGACGCCCCAAAATGAATTGAAAAAAGAAATGAAAATGTTTAATCTGGGGTGGGGAGAAAAGGTGGTTTGGGAAATGTAAAGCCCCCTAATTGCCACTCGTGTTCAACTCTTGATAATCTTGAAGATTTCGTTGGTAGGGTATAAGCCATTCAGAAAGCCTACTTCTATATGAATGTTTTGTGCAAAATAAGTCTACTTCCTTAAATACAGATTCACATACTGTACATGCGGACCACTTGTACAGTTTCCAAACTATATATATACATGGATGAAGAATATATTTGCATCCTGAACCATAAAAAAGGCATACTACCACAGTAGTGATGTCAAAAAGTGATAATTCCTCTAGAGGAAAATATACCTGAACTGTGACCCATTCGACTCCCCGAGACCATCACTTTCAATTCAAACACAAACTCAATCACTCGACAACACCCTCAGTACAGAAATGTTCATTAATGATCAAAAGAATGAGAATACGTTTAAAAAAAAAAAAAAAGTTTAAAAAAAAACTTTCATATCTCAGAGAAACCGAAGAAACAGATAATAACATAGAACATCTGTACAGCACTGAAACACTGTGTTTAAAAATATCGAACTGTACTGCTGAATCTCGTAGTCTTTAATATTTTCAGTGAGTTACAGGAAAACAATTCCATCTCGGGTTTCTGTGACAGCTTATAAACTACTCGACCCTCTCGTACTCATTTCAGCTGAACATGAAGAAAATGTGTTTGTTTCTATGTAACGATTCAGTCCGATTTTAATAAACTTTGCATCACTGCTGTTCTGTATGTGATTGCCACTGATTTTTCAGATTAATTTCCCTTGTCCTATGTGTAACGCGGCTTGGATTTAATCAAAGACAAGCACGCTCCCGTCAGAGCACTGAGGCTGGCAAAAGAGTGAAGCAGCAGCCGCAGAACACTAGGGATTAGAAATGAGGATTTTTTTCAGACGCTTTTTCACATTAACACCGACCAACCTCCTAACACAGCAATATCCTAGCAACCACTCAATAAACCCACGTACCAGAAAAGTTCTGAGATTATCTGTTCTTTCTCTGTCTTATTTTTTGGAACAAAAAACTGATTACTTTTAAGGGGGGAAAAAAATCAAGAGGCTTCAAAACTTTCCCCACTTGTTTTTAGATGCATTTTATCCATCACAGGAGTTGTGTTTGAGACACTGTTACGTTGCTGGCCACCCTCGCAGCTCACTGTTCCTGAGTTCTGACTTCAGGGTCTTCCATAGAGAAACAACGGTGGCTTTACAATCAATTATTCTAACCTTTTACCAGCCACATTATCACAGGCCATTATCACAAACGGCAACCTGTATTTAGCTTGTAGTGAACCATTTACTAATGTTTACTACAAGCAGTGCACAATTCTGTGATTCTGGCACACTAACAAGAAGTTCTTTTCCTGATGGTATGGTTTTGTTGTAAATACAGTACATGTAGTTGCAGTGAAGTTAAAGAATCAGTGTTTAGTGCTGTACTTGACAGAACTGTAGATGTTGAATACTGTGGTTTCCTGGTTTCCTCACTTGCTGGGAGTATATCATTACATTGCAGGTTACCCTCACTCTCTCCTTTTCCGTGACTGTTGTGCTCATGAACGCTGAGGGCCACTAGAAGCAGCAGGGTCAGTAAAGAATGGGGTGGTGATTTTGGGGAAGTGAACCTACCCACTGGGGACTACTTTGAGATGACCAAACTCTGTAGATCATGGATTTGAACGCTCCAGAAGGCATGGAAGTGAATTAGCCTATAATGCCTCTTTGTTGCAGTAACAACAGGTTGTTGAACTTAAAATGACATGCTTCCTATTTACTCCCTCCACCACCACCACCCAAAATATGTCAGAATTGCCCTTGATACTACACTAGTGAAGTACTGATAAAATACATTTCTATTCACAGAACTGAAGTGTGTTTTCTCACACTTTAAAGCACGGTAATTAACCTTGCTTGTTCCAAAAATGCTCCAGCGTAACATGTCTTCAATACCGTGGCAAACAAATACCTTTTCAGCATCATTACATCTCTTCGTTTTCTCATTTGTCACCATGGAGACTGCAAAATGAAACGAACCAAGGGCAGCCGCTGCTTTAATCAGAAGGACAAATTCATTTTGGCATTAAATAAATAAAACGCAATTAAATGATGATCATCTAGACGTAACGTCCACTACAGGAAAGGGCTGTTTGTAAATCCAATAAGAATTGGGCCAGTTCTATTAAAAGTACTCTATACCATCCACACTGATAAGGCTGTCGCTGTTATTAAAACTGCTTTTAGGGGAATATATTTAGAAGAACATTCTCACAGCTATTACTTATGTAGTTTGTTTCCCTCTTTATAAAAAAGTGTGTCTTTTGCACGCTTTTTCACATGTTCTGAAGCACAAGCAGCTATATAAATTAACGCAATGTAAAACGAATTAGGTTTTGATAATGTTAACTCTGAATCTGGTCTTGGTGCTGTCAGAAGGTGTGAGTTTTTTTTTTATTATTTGTATTTTTTGATGTAAATGCTGCATGGTGTTAAAAACCACGCAAAATCACTGCCACTTGCAAATGACATACTTCATTTATCTGTCAGCATTGTTTATTTAGAGCTGCGCGTTTAACTAATTGAAGATGACATAACAAGGACATGCTCACAAGTGGGGGAATAAACAGCAGACTAAAATGTACAATAATCTTGTGTCATAAATCAAAGAAAACTTGGACTGCATATCTACCTTCATAAGAATATCAAGGTAGATAATTGATAAAATGGGTTGCAGACAGCAACCACCAGGTTCCATATCACTGTTAATAACTGGGTGTCATCTCCATTACTATATCTTCATCAGCATGGTAACCTCTCACCCAAGTTTAAGGCATGTGAGATACGAGAATGAATATTGTTTAGGAGTGAAATGAAAATCTGATTGAAGTGTAATTATGGAAAGTGTGATTATTAAATAAGTCTTGACTTTTTTTCCTTGACCTTTTCAGTAGTTCAGCTGAAGAAGGGAGGTGGTGCTGAGACAAAGTCAAAGCCCTCGATGTGCACCTGAGTAGTTATTTAGTTGCACAGCTCACAAGGGCCACATATCACAAACAGAGGGCGTTCGTCTGAATGAACAATAGAACATTGCATGCAGCAGCAGCAGCGTTGTGAATGCCATAGAGACAATTACTGTATAACAGGTCAGGCAGATATAAACCAAACGTGTGTGTGATTGATCTACAGTGTGATATCATTTAGGGAACACCACTATTTGAAGAAGAAGAAAAAAAGTAAAAACTAAATGACTAGTGAATGAACAAAGGATAGGATCTGTACATTTAAAGTAATCGGCCATAGATTTGCTATTATGTTTAATTTTTTTCCTTTGGTCTTTTCACATCACTTCTCTTGAGGTGCCAGGTCGGATCGATACTGTGACAGTTAACACAATCGTTTCACACGCATGGGGGGGTGGGGGTTAAATACAGAGGAGAGAGAGTTCACCTACACGTGACCCGGAGCCACCTGCCACAGCCTTGTGTGCAAAACCTCACTTTGCAAACTAAACTTCAAGCATGCCTCAACATGTGTGGCTTGGGTTGAAACATGAAGCCTCTGCAGACTCATTCGCAGAGTGGCATTTTATGAACCACAGTCAGTGAAAGTGGAATGCTAATACAGCCATAAAAAACTCATCATGTAATTCAATAAAAAAAAAAAAAAAGCTTTCTTCTATTCCAATACTAATGCAGTGTCTTTGCTTCCAGTATAAACAATCATCACAACTGTATGAGTTATATATATATTTTTAGAACTCTTTGTATTCCCCTAACAACAGACATTGTCTAGCTAGACTGATGAAAACATCTACATCCTAAAAGAGATTGAAAACTATCTTGTAATAACTTATTAATTACACACGTGGGTGTGTAATTAATATGGTTGCTTCCATCTTTTTAAATGACACCCTATTTACACACAAGGATGCTTATTGATATGTAATTACAATGTCATCACACATGTAATTACAGTGTAGGTACAGGGCAGTTAGAGACACTTAATGCAATGTGTTACTAAAGTGTTTGTTAGTTCCCATGAAGAATGCTGAGCTATCATTACAGCTGGCTGTTTTCACAGATACTCTACAAACAGGATACAGGCAGCAAAACCAGTGATGGTATGATATGCATTCTGTCCCAGTCTCATAGTGGAGGGCAGCTCTGAAGTTGAACTACGACTCAGTCAAGCACAGAGAGGCTGGTTTGAATCCCAGCTCTGTCCATTGTGTTTTTCTCTCAGTGGTTATTTTAATCAGTGCCTTTGCAGTTAAATCAGGATTCTTATAAGAGGCAGCTTGAGGTAACGCTTCCTGAAGTTAAATGAATACGCACAATTTGCAGAACTGGGTAGAGTTTTAATACATTGTTGAAAAGAAACTAAAAAACGCTGGCCATACTTTATTAAAGGTGTTTTTTTTTAATGTTTAGTGTTAACAACAAGCATTCAAAGTGTTCTGTGTGACAGGTAATTTTGTGTGATAGCCTGCTGTTACAAAGTTTGACCGCTATCGAGGTGACAAGGTTAAAAGCTTTTAAAAGCCCATGAGTAATTTGAGCAATAATAATAATAATAATAATAATAATAATAATAATAATAAATATATATATATATATATATATATATATATATATATATATATATAGAGAGAGAGAGAGAGAGAGAGAGAGAGAGAGAGAGAGAGAGAGAGAGAGAGAGAGAGAGAGAGAGAGAGAGAGAGAGAGAGAGAGAGAGAGAGAGAGAGAGAGAGCTATGGCAAAACGTAGATAGAGCGAGCTATGGCAAAACATTTTGCATCACCTAGAATTTTAGGAAATTTGAAATGCCAGAGAGAAGACTGTAGAAAGAAAAAATACTGTAATACAGTGCTAATGCTTGTATAATAATCTTCGGTATGTTATATGATATTAAATTAGATTTTGTAACTAGGCCTTCAAACAAGTCTGCCTAAAACTAAAACCAGTCTCTCTCTCTCTCTCTCTCTCTCTCTCTCTCTCTCTCTCTCTCTCTCTCTCTCTCTCTCTCTCTCTCTCACACACACACACACACACACACACACACACACACACACACACACACACACACACACACACACACACACACACACACTGCTGAGGCACCTTTTTATATTAAATTAAAAGTTGTGACCGAATTCTATTAACTCCTTTTTCCAGATCTTGCCAGCCATCACATTTCAGGGCTGAAAATTAAAAAATAAAAAAACTAATTTTGCTTCCTGGGAATTGCTTGGGAAAGTTATATTTTGCAACGGTTGGGCTGCTGCAGGGCTATTGAAGGTAAACTGCTGACTGTAGGAAGAATAGTTTTAATCCTCGTGGCTCTCCAGCCAATAAATTATATTCCACCCCTCTTTCCTTTTCGTCCATATTTCTAATTACTGCAATATAGGGTGTATACGGGTTTCTTCTGGGTATCCACGATTCGTCCTATTGCAGATAACAATGACACTGTTCTTCAACTGCACGACTGACTGTTAGGCAAGACATCTCTCTAACTACACTATAATTACTAACATCACAATTGTGTAGTTATAATACAACAAAATGAAGAAAAGGTTTGTGGTTGCAAGCATCTTTTGCTATTGCTCAATTTGGTTGTGTATTTATTACTTAGTAACAACACATGTCATTACAACATCGATAGAGGCACTTATCCTACAAGGTTCTGGTGAATGCGGAGGGCATGTATCTCTTGTTGAAGCATCTGTCTTCAAATTAGGCATTTAAAATTAAACTGCTGTCACTGTAATGCAATAGTTACACCCCACTCATTCTAATTTTCTTGCACATTAGCTTGACTTTCTAACAGAACTATATTACAATCTGATACCAAATGCCCAGGTAGCACGTTTTCATATTCTAATGTCACATTTCCATGTTGTAATGTCAAACAGACTCTGCCTTTAATGCTTCTCCTATTATAAATCTCTGAGACCAATTAAAACGGTCTGCAGAAATGCATTATTATGCGTCGTTTGATTTCCACATTGATTAGCACAGCATTTGAGTATGTGATCAGAAATCATATTGCCCAGACAGCAGAGTAAGCTGTTTTGCTTTTTAAAGGCTTGGATGCTGTATTTTTGTGATCTTTTGCCTTCCTTATTTGAGATTGTGTCTGCATGGTCCATTGACATCCAGTCAAGCTGCAAATTAAAAAAAAAAGGCCTGCTTGACCTCCTGGCCGTGAGATTGCCAGCTCAGATCAGATCTCCCCCTACAGTTTGGGTAGCATTTTACATTACTTGTCTCTAATTACATGTATTTACACACAATTACAATGTTATTATGCTGTGATGAGTGGTGTGGTGAATAAAGTCAATGTCCACACTCAAAAAGTCCCCAAAAAAATCTGTATTTATTTTAAAGCCCTGGTCTATCCAATCACTGCAATAAACTCCTCCCTGCTCACCAACTATGGTATCTGGCGATCAGCCCACAGCCCTGGTGTATCCAATCACTGCCCCAAACTCCTCCCTGCGTTCAGCCCACAGCCCTGGTCTATCCAATCACTGCCCCAAACTCCTCCCTGCGTTCAGCCCACAGCCCTGGTCTATCCAATCACTGCCCCAAACTCCTCCCTGCGTTCAGCCCACAGCCCTGGTGTATCCAATCACTGCCCCAAACTGGTCCCTCCAATCACTGCCCCAAACTCCTCCCTGCGTTCAGCCCACAGCCCTGCCCCAAACTCCTCCCTGCGTTCAGCCCACAGCCCTGGTCTATCCAATCACTGCCCTAAACTCCTCCCTGTGATCAGCCCACAGCCCTGGTCTATCCAATCACTGCCCTAAACTCCTCCCTGTGATCAGCCCACAGCCGTGGTGTATCCAATCACTGCCTGCCCTGCAGCTGATCACCATGGAGACGTTCAGAGCACTTGGAGCAAGGTGCTGCCTCCAAGGTGTCTGACCTCCGGTTTCTGCCTACCTTCGAGTAAGCCTGTCTATGGGGAAGCATACTACCAGCCTTGCATAGCGCCCTCTCTGGTAGGGAGGGAGATTCACAGCTCAAATCTCTTTCTCTCGGTCACCTGTGCAGAGTTAAAATCTACGTAACATAACAAAAGTAGCTACGATGTAAATCCACAGTAATTAGAGACGCTTATTGTAAAGTGCGAACCAATACCTGACTTGAGGACTACATGTCTTCTGCTCCTGTGGAATAAAATCATTCTGACACCCTCACATAACCCCCCGCTTAACCTCATGGCTCCCCACTAGATAAATACTATTAGTTTGTGTTGGCTCCTACCCCTCTGTGTCTTCCTGTCCCCTGTGATTTCTCACTCTTCCCTTCAGAGCATAATTGAAATGCAGACATAAAACAGCCTTGTGTGTAAAACGAACAACAAAAGCATTCAACAGAATCAGCCATTCAAACAAAACACACAGGAAAAAAAAAAAACTTGTAATTTCATTTCCAAGTTAATATCATTTCCAAAGGTTTGTTCTATTTGTTTCATTAAAAATAATTTTTCATGCGAAAACATATTAAAAGAAACGACAAGGAATCTCAGAAGAGTGATGCGTTTCTGCGTTTTGAGGAGCAATCAACAATGTGGAAAAGTGATCTAAAGGATGTTATAAACAAGATAATAATAATAATAATAATAATAATAATAATAATAATAATAATAATAATAATAATAATAATAATATATAACAGACTGCAATTTTAAGAAAATGTACTATTTCATTAAAAGATGCATGAAGTAAAATGTAAAGAAACATTACAATGTACAAAACGTATTGTTTATAAATGTCAAAACCTGCCCATATATTGCTGCTTTATGAACAGATCTTTCAGCCTTACAGTAATTTAGTAAAGCAGATAGTCATGAGAAGCACGCACACACACACACACACACACACACACACACACACACACACACACACACACACACACACACACACACACACACACACACACACACACACACACACACACACACACACACACACACACACACACACACACACACACACACACACACACACACACACACACACACACACACACACACACACACACACACACACACACACACACACACACACACACACACACACACACACACACACACACACACACACACACACACACACACACACACACACACAGACACACACACACACACACACACACACACACACACACACACACACACACACACGCCACACACACACACACACACACACACACACACACACACACACACAGACACACACACACACACACACACACACACACACACACACACACACACACACACACACACACACACACACACACACACACACACACACACACACACACACACACACACACACACACACACACACACACACACACACACACACACTCACACACACACACACACACACACACACACACACACACACACACACACACACACACACACACACACACACACACACACACACACACACACACACACACACACACACACACACACACACTCACACACAGAGACACACACTCACACACACACACTCACTCTCATGCTGCGATGTTGGCTGAGTGGGACAAGGTTATACCTAAAGAACACAGCTCCTTTACACCCCATGCTGAGGGCTTGATGGATGAAGTATGTAACTAATAACCCCCCCCCCCCCACAAATAAGCTACACAATTTACATATACTGTTTAAAATTATATTACCTATATAATTACCACCCTAGCCAATTATGAATTCCAGAGGAATAACTTCTCCACATTAGTTTAGACCCTGAGAGCTCTTTTTTTTTTTTTTTTTAAAGTTCAATAAAAAAAAAATTGCATCATTAAAAAAACAAAGAAACATTTGCTTGACTTGGCGCCTGAAAAGAAATGCATTCTGATTGCAATTAATTTTTCAGAACTTCTTAATTAGCTTTCCGTGCAACTCTCGCTTCTCGTTTGCTCTATTAGCGTTGTGTTCGATATGGGGAGATAGAATTAGGGCAGGTTTTTTTTTCTTTTCTTTTTTTTTTCTTGTTTGCTTTTCAACACCAGTGAGTAATGGATGGTGTGGTTGGAAATGTTTTTTTAAATGGTGAAACTGAAGCATCCGTCGCCTGCTCTTCACTTTTTTGGGGGGTTTGCATCCTGTAACGTTTTAAAATGCAGGAATAGATTCTAAAATGGACAGTCCGGATGTCAGATAACTCATGCGATAGATTATTTAGTAAAGCTTGGACTAGTCAACAGGCGTAGACTGGGCCTTTGGCTTCGGCTTTTGAGGTACGTCCTATAAATTAGCTTGCAGATGGGTGGAGAGGCTGACTGTAGGGAAGCCATGGGCAGGGGGGTCAGGATAGCAGCCCTGTCCCGTTAGATGAAGCCAGAAAGCAGATGGAGGCCGGGGAGGAGGAGGAGACAAACTGGCACACAGCAGGGATTGAGATAAGATATAAAACCCTTCTATGCCAATTACTGGACGTATTATTTATCGAAAGATGAATACGATGCTAGCTACTCGATGGAACGATTTGTTTTGAGTAGTGAAAGCGCTTATTATATGCTTGATGTTTAATGATTTGAGTCTAAGGTTAAAGTGAGTTCCTTGCCTGAACACTGCCAGCGTACAGACTTCCTTTGCAAGTTTTTCCCACCTATTACCTGATTATATTTTCTTTTCTTTTCTTTATTTTCAGAGGCTTTACCAATAAATGGCCACAAATCTTGGACCAGAATGTTTGCTGTTTACTTACTCACTCAAAATTCATTAGATGTTAATAAATATTTTTGTATTATTTCTGATGTAGTACATACAATTGATATACATTTTGAACTGGAAGTGTAACCTTATTTTTTTTCCATGCCTAATCTGAATACAGAATGAGAAAGAAATCCAATCTTCAATGAAGCAAGACTCCCAGGGCTTGTTTCTATGAGAGCGGCACCTTTGGAAGGTTTATATTATATTCTTGCTGCGAATGGCTTCTTAGACACAGTTCATAAAAAAAGATATCTAAATAGGCAATCTCGGGGCAGAAGCAAGACACCGACAGCATGAATTTATCAAGATATAGTAGGAAGGTGATTTCAAAAGCCAAATAAAATGAAGCCTTGATAGGGCTGCGGAGCTGCTTTTGTGACAGAGCGAGGAATCTCAGCGTCATGACTTTGCCCCCTGTGTGTAGGACTGACTGCATGAAAATCATTGCATCCCGCCCGCGCTGCAGGTAATAAAAAACTGAGAACAGCCACAGCGTCAGAGGCTGTCTGAAGTACAGCTCCCAACCGAGCCAAATACCACTGGGTCAGAGGCTAATGCAAAAGTATAAACTTGTTCAGTCTATCCTAAATTACTTCATTTGATCCCTGTGACCTGTAGAGTATTATCTGTATGCAGGCAATAAAGCGACAGCAGGCAACGAAATGAAATTGTCTCCAGTAATATATATATATATTATATATATAGTCGAATATATATATTATAATATATAATATATATATATATATATATATATATATATATATATACGTGGGCTGAATGTATGGTGTATGTGGAATAAACAAACATCTTTTCAGCCAGCTGTTTTCCCCTGAATAGCAATGTTATTGTAATATGGTAAAATAAATATTACAGCTGTACCGTCAGCAACGTGACAGGTACAATAACAATGCAGAACTGAGGCTACAGTATAATTACATTTTCAAAAAGTATGTGGCAAATTATGAAGTTGAATCAATGAATTAAAAGCAGAATGTCTTCGGGGCACAAGTTAATTAAGTTTGAAGATGCTAACTTACTGTGCGTTGTGAAAAGAGAAACAAGTAAGCATAACGAAACTTGCGTGCTACACTTCTTGTTTCTTACAGACATAAGAGCCCTGTTGGAATCTCCAAAGCTGCTGCTGATCCAGATGAGATGTAAATAGAATTTGATTTAGCCTCTTCTGAACCACTGTATGCATCCTCTTTAGGAGAACAGCACAGTGCCTAATGGAAGCTCCTCAAGTGTTTACAAAGCAGAGCATTAACGTGATTTCAGAGAATTACTTTTACTTCATGTGAATCTCTTCATCTCTGCTTAGCACCTGTGGTAGGGCAGGAGCCCTGCGCATGAAGAGGGGTTTTTGTGTAAAATCAGACTTGTAGGACTCAGACTCGAGTCACTGCCGAAGAAGGACTCGGACTCAACTCAGACACGACCTTGTGTGACTCGGACTCTGACTCAGACATTCAGCCTTCGTGACTTGGACATTTTAACCTCGAATCCTTATTTATTTTCTATTACACAAGAAACTCTTCCTTTCCAGTCCTGCTTCCCCTAAAACTTCCACCAACAACTACATCTCTCAGAACACAATGTCTTCAGTCAATATGCAAACTGGCCGTTCATGTGGTTTCCATGCACAGAGAACAGGCACAGGAGAGAATCTCACCTGGAAATCCATGGCTGTCAGGTGACGTCTTGTTTGAGTGACGCTGTTTAAAGCACAGTGTTAAGCTCATGTAATAAAGCTGTGATTTGTAAATGCCTCGTGCCTGGTTGTTTAATAATATGTTTTACTGCTCTTGCCCAAAATGTTTTACAAATGCCCATTGGTGAGGTGGCATGTCGTTAGAAGTGCATAATATTTCAACTGAATTATCACATGACTTTTTAATTGAAGAAAGAAAATAATTAACCCAGAGGGATATAATGAAACTGTCCAGCCCAGCTGTTGCAGATCACCATGGCTGAAAACCAGCAGAGATGTAGGATTATAGTGATCTGTCCAAGACTTAGTCCATGTGTGCTCCCGAGGCTGTCTGGATTGGGAGCAGTGGACATTTTCACATGGAAACTCTCTCAATGAAAAGCGTAACCCGCTAGAAAGCCTTGTCATGAAACTATTAGAATACAAGATAATATGGAGAATTATAGAGCAACAAAAACAGAGGAGAACGTGAGAGAGCAACAGAAAATAGCACACTGGACAGTAATAATACATATAGTCAGAAATAACGTCCAAATCCATGAAGCAGAGGACTTCACGGGTCCAAAATAATAAACCCCACCCGCAGAACGAGGGGTCCACTTTCCCTTTCCCCAAGCTCTAGCATGACCTGGCTGTACTGCACAGTATTATAGAGCAGCGGCAACCTAGAAATCTCTGTCTGTGTGAACTTCATTTCCTATTCTATTATGAACCTACACAAAGGGCAAATGCAGATATATTATACATTTTTGTGTAAAGAGAAAAAGTACAAAATACATTGTTATCTGAAATCAAATGAACTGAAGCACAATCTCGTAAATGCGTCATTGTATTACAGGCTTAATAAAAGTGCAAATGCAATGAATGTGCAACATTGCATTTCTGTTTTGCAAAACAAATAATAAGAAATAATACAAAATGTACTATTTAAGAGCACAGGATATATACAGCTCCTGTCTAAATCAAATCAGATTTGCAGATTTTACCTGAATCGTTTGCTTTAGCTGTCAGAGTGCTGTCAGTTCCAGCTGACAGTCGCTCAAGGTTAGGAATGTTATCACAGCTTGTGTTTTCACAGTGTAACAAGGCCAACCTGAGTTAATGCAGAAAAATTCACTGTTAGCTCACAAGCTTTCGAAAAGTATTTTTTCATGCTGATAATTTACATATTTCCTTTTGAGAAAATAGGAGAAAATTAACAAAGAAGCTTTAATGTTTGTCATTTGAGCTTTTTCGGAATCCTTCATAGACAATGCAGTTCTACTGTTCATAAGTTAAATGCGATCCAAGTCATTATTTTATTATTATAACATCTCAGAAAGCTCTGCAAATGTCCACGGTATTCTTTTAGCGCTGGATGCAGAAGCAGCTATCTCTTTTGTTTATGTCGGTGTTATCTCTGTGGTGCATGGGGCTATGAGATACATCTTTTTTCAGCTTTATTTGGCTGCTATCTGTCTCACTCAGCCATTGAAATGTTTTCTCTGCTTTTTCTGGAGAAAAAATGACCAGATACCTGTGCTTTACGTCTTTTTGATGTTGGACAGGGTCCGACATTGAACTGGAAAGGGAAAATTGTAATGTCGGACCTGGTCGCAAAGGGTTAATATGACTTGCAAGGGGGATGATTTATCCGTGGGGAAGTTTGCATTGTCCTATTGTTCCTTGTCTTTCATCCACACTGAAATTATACTATATAATTAAAAAAAAAGGTTTCCCTTCTTAACTCCCTGACAAGTGACGTCTTCCATTTGCAGCATCTCCTCTGCTTCTCAAAACTCCTGGACAAATGCACACTTTAAACTCACCTTTCTCTTGTTCTGGCAATCAGACTCCTTTCATCTCGTTCAAGAACCACCTTTCCGACCTCGCTTGTTTCAAACTAATAGCTCCTGTCTTTCAGCACAGCATGCTTACAAACACAAGCAAAAAAGAGTCTTGTTTCCTTCTCGCTAATCACACAGGGATTTCCTAACTACCCACCCATTATCCAGTGCATAGCTAGAACTTCAAAATACAGGTACATTAAACACCACGCATGTTACATTATTGAATATATGTACCTTTAATAATATCTAAGTTCATCGACTAAAAATGGGTAACTCAGTTCTACAATTATGGGTGTAGTTATCAATGTGCAATTTATAAATACTTTATTAACTCATGTATAAATACTTTATTAACTCATATATAGGGCCATATTTTCATAGTAGTTACTCCAGTCGTTAATAACTAAATGTGGTAAAACTTTGCATAGCATCTGTAATTACTGTGTATTTGCATTGTAGTTACTTAGTAAATACACAATTATTATGTTCTATGCATAATTACAATGTACTTAATGTGTCATTTAGTTTTGCACGATATAACTCTAACCCTAACTCTTTTCTAAAACAAATTGAGTACTTACATATAGTGCACAAAGATTTACACATTAAGTACATTGTAACTATGCATAATAGCATTGTAATTATATGTAAGCACACTAAATAACTACTTTATGTAAAGTGTTACCCTACATTTCTTTTTGAAAGATGCAAAACACCTGTTACATTTACACAACTAAACAGCTGAGTGATATATTTCAAGCTGCCTTCAGCACCCAAGGGGTTTGGCTGTTTCATTGTGTAACATTAACATGATTACTTTCTCCTTTTAAAAAATATATATACTGTCTGCTTATGAGATCATGTCAGCTCTAAACTGCAGCAACAATGCTTTATAAATACAGTTATGCCGGTCATGTTTCTGTTTGAGGTGGGTGGTGCCCCTATGATGCCCCCTGTGTAAAATCAGCCCACTTCGCTCAGGAATCATCCCCTCAAGCACTGCCTCCCTGTGCTCTCCCATGCTGGAGGTGGGTGCGGTATTCAGATTGCTTGTATGAAAAACCAAATGCAAAAACCAAATGCAATTGTGCCATGCTAAAGCAGTTAAACTGCTGTGAACTTCGTGGACTACTCGGTGCTTGCAGATGGTCCACACTGCGTTTACTGACAGGCAGGCTGGTCCTTTTCTAATGAAGACATTGCTTCACTGGGTACCAACTGGGAACACAACTGCCCAAGGAATGAGTGCTATTGAAAAAATAGCTATCTCGTAGGAGAGAGACAAGCGGAGGGGTTAAAATCCACCCAATAATAAAATCAGCAGAGAATAAACTGGAACAACACTGAAAATGAAAAGCTGTGAAACAGCAGGTGTTACTGTAAACAGGTCTTTGCACAGTTCCGGGAGTACGGAGGTCCCAGGAGAGCCCATGCAGGTGCACAGCTGCTGAGAGAGCCACATGTGCACAGCAGAGCACAGCTGGGACGGTTCTGGTAGAACACAAGGCATCAGGGTCCTGCGCGCAGACATGTGTTTTCCAAAAGAGACCCTAAAGGCCATTGCGCATCCATTTCCGTATCGGAATTGTAAAATCGCATGGATTTTAAATTAATGAGCATTATCGTGCTTGGATTCTCAAAGCGTCGTACTCCAAATGCATGTTTATAAATCAACATTCTAAAACGAATATGAAACAACTCCTTATTTGCTGTGTTGTTTCTTTCTAGAAAACAGTTGTTTTTAGTCTTGATTTTAACCTACTGGAGTCAACAGTACAGGTCATTGAGCTGGGAGTGTTCTTCACACAGTAAAAATTCTGTAAACTGGCCACCCTGCTCATCACAAGCGAGCATCCAAACCGCTATGCAAAAGAACCGGACTTGTCTGCATTATAGGTTTAAAAGCTTTAAACCTCATCTCACCTCACCGACAGGGGACAGGACAGAATCCATAATGGAAGGGAATCAAACAACACTGCACAGTATAGCAATGCAGAAAACAGTTTAGACCAGTCTTCTCCCTTGTCCAATGGGGAAACAGAGGCTGCTGATCAAGTATAAGAGCCACTATGCTCCACAGTGCAGAAATGGAGATTTGAGACTTCCACGAATCATGTGTGAAACTGTGACAGACTAATAAATACTAATTAGGGAGAGAAGCCAAATTAGTACGACATGCATGAAAATGTTTTTTTTTCTCTAATTCAAGCTACAGTATTGTTTTCACATGTTCATGTTTCTAGTCCTTGTGAGACCTTCCACACTGTTCTGCTCGTGAGGACAACAGCACTGTGAATTTCTCATCTTCATAGCTGAGGCGATTCTAATACAATATCATCCTTGTGCTATTAAATTAGAGCTGGTCCGCAAAAACTCATAACTTTCAAAGGCTGCTAGGAATATTCCATCAATATCAATAAAAACTCTTCTTTTTACCTGCACAGAATACTAAATAAGCCCTCTTTCCTTTTTTTTCACACAGTTCCTATAGGTTATGTCTGTTGCTGGAGTGGTTAAGGTGATAAACAAGGTTGCTGGATCCCAAGCTGCTGTTTTGGATCTGGGTTCTCAGATCCTGACTGAATATATTTCAATATGTTGGATCCATCTCTTGCCAATCTCCCAAGTCTGATATTTCAGAATCATCGCTGAAAATTTAAAATCAAATGCAAAGAAGATGTTTGTTGCATGATTCATTTACATGCATTTAGCTTTGAAATCTCTTGCTTTTATCATAAGTAGGATTCTGTGGACTATACAAGATTGCAACCTAGGGAAAGTGGTCATGTAACTGCTACAGTTTTAACAAAGGCAATGCATGCTTTTGATCCCATTTTACTAATGTACACTAAAAAGCATGTATGATCAGAAATGTTTTATGGGAATCAATGCTTTCCAAATGTATTCACAGTTGGTGTACAAGGTTAAATAAAATATTGATTGACTAAGTGAAATCATAGATGCATAAGGAAACATTTTTGTTTTTTTATTATTATAAATTTGTGATTTGGATAAGAAAGCATTGATTGTCATGGTCGGTCATAAATGCATTGTGTAGAACACGAAATATGTGGATAATTTTACATTAAGAGTCTCCAATGACTGCATATTTACATAGTAGTTACTTAGTAAATACATGTGTACTTATACATGATTACAATGATGTCATGCATAGTTACAATGTACTTAACATGCAAACATTTTTGCACGATATATGTAAGTACACAATTGTATCAGAAAAGAGTTAAGGTTAGGTTTAGAGTTAGGGTTAGGGTTAGGTTTAGAGTTAAGGTTAGGGGGGTTAGGATTAGCATGATGAGGGGAAGAATCCCTTGTTGCAAAGACCAATGCAGCTCCCTTTGCACCCCGACCCAAGATCGTCAGCTTGACTTGAACAGGAATCAAACCATGTTCACATCACTCACCCTGCATCCCCTTTTAAAATAAATACCTGTTACAATAGCAAGTACTGAACATTAACAAAACAATATACCCTGTGCCAAAAATAATGCATTGTGCAGAACTACAAACTGCAAATACCCTGTAAGATCTACAGCTTCCTACAACATGTCACCCTATTCTGAAACCCCTTGACAGGCCCAAAAAGCAAAGTTCAGCACTCACAAGGAACGCAGCCTCCATATACACCTCAGATCCTCCCTCCTGTCCAATTAGGGGTTTGTGTGGAGCAGTGTGCATGGTAATCAAATATGGATTGGACCTTTGCAGGGCAATGTCGAGACTGCCTTGTCACCCTTTGGAGAGGAGCCACTTCAAATCACTGCAGGAAAGAAAGCTGTTTAAAGACGCACACTATGAATATTGATTCAGAATTTTTTTTTTAAATGGGTTTTAAGTAACAGAAGTAACAGCCAAGCCTCTTCCTACTTACAGACAACGTGATTGCGTTGTTGGAAGCCAGCATTGGTACCCATCAGACACTGGGGTTCATGCATGTGGGGAGAGTACATCAGAAAAATCACTGCAGTGCAGCAAAGGGACACAGACAAAAAGCCCCCAGGCCCTCAATCTGTACAGGAGGTGTTTCCATACTTCCCATAGGTTACTTTCAGAATATCATTATAAGATGTAGACAATGCAAAGACTAATCACTTAACCAATTGAGGCAGTGTGGTCCAGTGGTTAAAGTCTAGGGCTTATAACCAGGAGGTCACTGGTTCAAATCCCACCTCCACCAATGACTCACTCTGCTACTGACTGACCCTGAACTTAACCTCCTTGCTCTATTGTAAGTGACTCTGCATATAATGCGCAGTTCACAGCCTACCTCTGTAAAGTGCTTTGTGATGGTGGTCCACTATGAAAGGCACTGTATAAAGTTATTATTGTTAGGGCTTTTATTTTGCAAGCCTCAGTGAAACATTCATTGATGGGTGAATTGTCCCTGGTTCCCTGTTTGGAGCCTCTCATGCTGTAGCTAGCTACCCAGCCCTATAACTGCGAGTGCAGAGGAGCCTGGCTCTTCTTCTTTGTGGTGAAGATGCTTGTGTGCGGTGCATGGGGTCTCTGGTTCGTGCACAGCCTTCGTGTTACTAAAGCCTTGCTTTTGAATTGTTCTGTATACATTGATTATTGTCTATTATTATCTGTTTGGTAAGGAAGTTGGTTGCAGATTGCAAACACGGCACTCCCAGCTATATCATGAGACTGCAGAACAGGGGCGTGTAGAATTCAGATTTTTAGAAGGGACCAGGCCAAAATGGATGATGTCACGTTGAAAATGGGACCAAAAAAACAGACGTCTTGTAAAAACTCCTGCATGGCAGAATAAATCCACTTACAAATGTGTTGAAAATAAAGCCAAGATACATGGCCACACAAGCAGACAAAAGTGTACATCATACAGAGACATCCACACGCTGAGAACACTTTTGGGTATTCAAAGCTTGATTTCCCTTTATTGATGTAAGCAATTTCAGTAAAGCAATTGGACAAATGGATTTGGAAATATGTAGCTGCCTGCAGCCAAGAGCGTGTGACAGAGAGAAGTAGAGGAGAGGAGAAGTGTGCTGTTTTCAGAACTCAGTAATTATTCTGTACAGCTAGCTTTGTACAGTCGTTTTCCCAGCTCAGCATTCGGGCAAATGCCCTGTCAGTAATTGTTCAGGCGAGTTCGCTTTGCACTGTAATTTCTGCAATCAGGTGTGCTTTCCCAGCTGCAGCCGTGTCAGTGTGCAGCAATTGTTCTGACCGTTAACTTTCTGCTTCTCGCTTCATGCAGAGCATTTCTGACACCCGTTTCCATTAAGCAAAAGGGTCAGGTGTTTTGTGAAGCTCTGGAAGTGAATTTATAACACTGAGAAATAACAAGGAGAAATCAGAGGCTTGGATCTAGAGGAAGCGTGCATGATGCATTCATCACAAAGCACTGTGTGCACCACAAAACAACCAGGGTAAATAAGAAAGAAAAATAAGCAGCAGAAGAGGTAGCTGACTATTAAAATCCATGTTACTTCGATGAATGATGTAGTGTTTAGATAAAACGCAGCCTCCAGGGTCCAAACAAACAGATCCATATGATTCCACCCTATTAATATGAGCCTGACTATGTACGCACTGCATGATTATACCTTATAAAATGAAGTATATTGGGCTTCATTGAAAATGAAAAGAAATGACACTTTATGACACACTTTGTCTGATACAAATCTTAACGTGGTTAACATGAACCCAGTTTCAAAGACCCATTCATTGCGCTGTTAGTGTAATTAGTCCATAACAGATTGTCCCAGGTTACAGACTGTACAGGTTACACAGACCCACGTAATTGAATTCAAATCCCCATAAGATTGCATTTTAAAGGGAAGGACACAGTCTTGCATATCCCGTTGCTATTGATATTAATGTGGCACCTTTCACAAACTCTAATGACCTCAGCAGAAATAATATAATACAAACTGCAATCAGAGATTGAATGCACCCTAGCTTGGCCCTCGTCTCTTTACCATCCACAAACAAGCTTCTCCGTAGAGTCGCGGTGCATCGAAGAGGAACAGAAATACATTTTTTCTGCTGAGAAACAAAAAAAGTAATAATTCTAATCAATTGTAACAATAAGCTCACGTTCCCATTCACTTCACACGCAGACATTTGCCGCGACAGTAAAGAAAAACATACCTTTATTGCATTTGAAAGCACTTGCAGAAATTCTACTATAAAAAAAAAAGGCTGAACATAATGAGTTTTTTTAATTAAGTCCCCCTGCTTTATCATGTTTTACAAAAGAGCGCTGGGAGCCAGGATGAATGGTCTTTTAATGAATTGTTTTAGAAACTTTTTGGAGCGTTTGCTGATAGCGTTTTAATCTATAATAGGTGCAGAAATACAGTCTTGTTCATTGTATTGACTTCCACCACCCACAGCCCCCCTCCCTCTTCAATTAATAATGTCAAAACATTTATTATTGTGTCTGTTTTCTTCTTCTGCTCAGCTCCTTGGAAATTGTGTATTTGTAGCCAGTTCCTAATGGATAACAAGCATACTGAGAACCTCTGCCTGTCTGCAGGGCATAAAGTACAGCTTGGGTTATAACAGGCATGATGGGGGCTGAATCCGTCTGCCTGCCTGCCTGCCTGTCTCTCTGCTTGTTTGTCTGCCTGCCTGCTTGTCTCTGCCTGCCTGTTTGTCTGCCTGCCTGCCTGCCTGCCTGCCTGCCTGCCTGTCTGTCTCTGTCTCTGTCTCTGTCTCTGTCTCTGTCTCTGTCTGTCTGTCTGTCTGTCTGTCTGTCTGTCTGTCTGCCTGACTGTCTGTCTGTCTGCCTGCCTCTGTCTGTCTGTCTGTCTGTCTGCCTGCCTCTCTTATCTTTTCAAAAGCTGGTGCAGTTTATATCTGGAATTGAAAACCTTTTAAGGTGACGGACTGCCATCATTGGAGAGTGAAGCCATCTGTCTCTCTGTCCACAGGACCAATGATAATAAAAAATACCATGATTTCCACTGTGCTGCCTTAAGGAGGGTGGGTTATCCAAAGAAAAGACAAATGTAATTCACAATCTATCTTTCAGGAGAGAACAGATGTGCTGTAAACTTGGCAGAGGATTTCCAGGAATCCTACAGTGGAGAAGGCAATGAAACAGAAAAATAGCCGGAAAGGCTGAATTCTACATGATAACACAATTAGGTTTCATTTTGTGGACGATTTTAATGATAAGTTTGTAGAGCCCTGCGTATTGCTTTCTAGGGGAGCACAGTGCATCTGTTCTTGGCATTTGGCTCAGTTTGGGGCATCCAATATTTATAAAAACGGATATCATGCTGAGTGTTTCTATCAATCATGCTGCGGCACATCCATGCTTAACCAGAACATAATATCACCCAAAATAGACAATAATGGAAATCCCACAAAGTAAAATTGGCTTTTAAACAAAGGAAGATGTGGATTTGCTGATATGAGAGTGATAACAACAACATGAAACCACACTGCTCTTAACGACACTGTGAGATACCCTACAAACAAACCTAAACCTGCTGCATCTCACACATGAGGTAACATACAGTATTTGCATGATATAAATTGCTTTGTGCTGTCCATGGACTTCGCTGCGTTCCTTACACTGGCGCTGTGACAGCCCAGTGGTCCTGCAGTAAGATATGGAAGGGAATAGTAATGGAACACATGTATTCAGTTCAAGTTTTTAAGAAACCATTCCTTTTCAAGAAGAGTAAGACGCTGGTTATCTCCTTGATGAGAGTCTATGAGCCCTGTGGTAATGTTGTAGTATATTAGCCGTGCTTCACAGAATAAGAAAAATCAAACACCAGGCTCTGTTCTTGGTTTGTTAACCACTTCCAGGTGGAATGAGTAGGTAGATCTGCTGAATTAAGAGCATCTTTGCCTTGCAATGTTTCTGTACACTGCAAATTAAGCTGCTTTAAGGACATTGTTTTTTGTAAAAGTATTACATTATGGTCAATCTCCATGACAGCTGAATTACAGTCATTTCAATTAGTTTTACACAGGAGTTTTTGCTAATCAGGTACACATTGTGAATAATTCAGCATTATTGAAACTGGTGAGATTGACCGAGGTTGTATTTTCTAAGGGGCGGGTGTGCTAATGAATTCTGAGGGAGTCAGAACAAATGGACTGATAGTCTTGAAGCCTGAAGCCTCTCTGTTTCTGCAGTAGGTTATCGATTCATCTGGTGAGAAGTGCTCTGGTAACATGGGGGCATGTAGGAGCATCTACACACAAACACGAAGCGCACAAGCATGCAGCATTAAAACTACTCTAACTGTTTCCAGGGCACCCAAAACCTGAGCTGATTGCATCATGTCAACTTCAATAACACAGCAAGGATACTTCTTGAATATCTTCCCTTAAACCACTATCAACAAGATGCTCCTGTTAAATATTCTGTTAACCTCATCTTAGGACTTGTCAATCGGTCAAATCCAGGCTGTACTACAAAAATAAAGCCTATTCCTACTCCCAATCCAGACTTGAACTCCTTCACAGTGGAAGACCAGGACGATACCTTCCTTGCCATTCAAAAGCCTTCCAGCCACAGCATTCCATCAGCCTAAAGACAATGTTGTTAATATGTACATCTCTGTTTAAATGGGATATTAGCTGGCTGACAGTGAAAGACTCTGATTGCTTTGCAGCAGGTGCCACCTTGTGTTCAGAGCAAGGCAAAACCCTAAACAGAATCCTCAATTACTGATGGCACAGACTGGAATACAATGAACTTGGGGTTTGAGGTCCTACCAACACCGCCAACAGAGCTCCAAAGAAAGAAAGAAAGAAAGAAGGAACAAATTTAGCCAAAACACACTCGAATTATGTGCCCCTAAAAGCTGGCACATAAGTGGCAGTGGTCTATCCCAATATGCATGTCATAAAAAAGCAACCTAACACGAAATAAAAGCTCTTTTAATGGGTACAGTCCATAGGGTGCAGAATGACTGGCTGGCCAGGACTCAAGCTGAATCTTTCTTTCCTGCGAACAGAGTGCCTAATGAACACGAGTAACGCTGAGCTTCTGAGCCCCTCGCTGTCTTGCAGTGCTGCCCGGGGTTACTCTTTCACAAACTAGCAATACAGTTCTTCCAAAGCTCTTAAAGACACACTCGGTGTAATCACTCAGCTAACAAACTAACAGGACCAGTCAAAGCCCATACTCATGAACTAGACAACTTTTCATTTTCAATATTACAATATCGCACTTGACTGCAAATCTGTTCTCTAAGTGAAGAGGAGAACATTAAAAGGTTGAACAACAGAACAAGGTTGTTGACACAAATGTTTTATTTAAGCAAACTTTTTTTTGGTATAAAAATGTATACATGCCTTCAAACATTCCACTATAAGATGTACAGCACCCCTAAAAAGAAACTAACATTAGACAAAAAAAAGAATGGATTTTTTTAACCATATAGTACCGCTGTATAACTTCACACTATCTTATCTGGAGATGCATTAGTTCAAAACAGAGTGAATCATGGGAACACTACAGAGCACAGAAAAGCTCAGTAAATGAAGCAGGCATTACAGGTGTACAAGGAGAGAGCAGTCTACTGAGACAATACAATCCAAGCCAAAGTTATACTGGCAACATTATTGTAATCTGGTTTCCAGGTACACTATATGCACCCAATGGCTATTGCTAGGACAAGAAGATCCTGGTTTTCATACATTAGGCATTTTCTCCATTAGACTGACTTCAGCTGAATCAGTCATTCAAATCAGCAACAGGCTGCTGTGACGTGCGTTTACCCAAACTGCACTGTGCAGTGTTATCACAAGATAAGGATTTACCTAATAGAGTAGCAGAGAGATCCTGCTTGTCATGTATTCATGGAGCTGCAGTTACCCCGTGTGGATCTAGTCCCTCTCATTGCGTAAATAGGTTTTTGGTTTTGAAATATGCTCACTTAACATCCTCTCCCACATGGGACATCAAAGATGCATCAGAGAAGTTAATCTGAATGCAATGCAATACATTACCCTGGCGCTGTACGCGAATCCCCACGCCTGAGCACAGTAATCACATTAATATTCATGTGTTTACTCTCAGCTATGTTGCTCCGTGGAGAACCACAGGAAGGAACATTAAACACAGTTAATCCTCAGTGCGCCAAGGTTCATGTGCCCCTCTCTATAAAGAAGTCAATGTTAACTCCTCACTGCCTGAAGAGAGAGTTGAAACAGGCTCCACTGGGCAGACTCACTATCTCAAAGAAAGGACATCACAATATATGACATTCATGCGCCTTTGAGTTGCACTGGGATTTCAAATCTCTATTATTACTATTAATATTATTATCGTTATTATTATTATTATTAGAAGAAGAAGAAGAAGAAGAAGAAGAAGAAGAAGAAGAAGAAGAAGAAGAAGAAGAAGAAGATTTACGTCACAAAGCCCAGGTGGTGATATTGATAGTCACTAAATGCAGTCATCTGGAATTTCTACAGATTTGGGCAGAAAGGAGAAGAAATTGTTTTGTTTGACAGAAAAAAGCAATCATTTCAACGATAAAATCTATTCTAATGGGGTCACTATCGATGCCCTACATTGGTAGTTTAACACGTTGAGTACATTCAGTACCCATCCTTGAACTCTACCATGTAACGTATGGGCTGCATTCAATTCCACATTTGGGGTGTTGAGTTTTTTGAGTCTGTGAGAGGGATTTCTTTTCCATTCGTACATGCATCAATAACAAATAAAAAATTCAAACGAGATACAGCACCCTTTATTTCAGCACTACACAGGAAAGCAGCAGTAGTATCTCATATCTAGGTAGGTACCATATCCTCTGCCCATCTGTCCCAGAACACATAAGCTGTTCCCCCCCCATTTGCAGGCGGGAGTGAAGCACAGAGGTACAGAGTTGCTCCCGGTACCTTCACTAACACTGTAAATGATGTCTCCCCACTGTTATCACTGTTACACTCTTTTATAGAGGACGGACTGTGACATTTCACAAAGAAAGAAAGAAAGAGAAAGAAAGAAAGAATTACAGTACATTTAAAGGGCAAAAGAATTTCAAAGTAATAAAAGAAACTGGGAAAAGCGTAGCGTAGCAGAATACATTTATAAAACCCAGGGCATTATAATCGTTATCATAACTCGCTTCTTATTTGATTCGTCTAATTAAAAAAGAAATGATTTTCTGGAAGGCATTCTGAAAATAAAACATGATTCATAGTCTGTATTGTATTTCATAACGAAATCTGTTTTGTATTTTTGTATCTCTCATTAATATGCAACATTGGATGGTTTCAAAGAACCCAATTAGCAACTGATCTTGTCCATACCTTATCTAAACAAGTTCAATAGTTCACGATGAATGCTTATTGGGGTCTATGAAACCAGCTATCATCACTCTAAGAAAGAACAGCATAAATATATGTAAAGCTGACACTGAAACGCTCCTTCCTCTGAAGTGTGACCTTCATCTAAGGTGGCTGGTTATCCGTAATGAATAGTTAAGCATGAAAGGGCTCAGTGCAACACCGTATGTTCAGGTATTAACGAAAAGAGTGTCTAATGTCAACGAGGGGGCTGGAGGACTTAGAAATTGGACGGGTTTATACTTGGATATCTCAGTTCCACATGCAAGATTACATACCAAGTATATGGCAAACTCAGAAAGCAGCAATGCCTATCCTGTCTTTTAGAATTCTCCTGCTACTTCCTAAATATTGTTGCACGTGTCTTTTTGGGGTCCTCGCTCAAAGATTGAGCCGACCTCATCCGTCAGTCCATCCGCCTGTCTGTCTGTCACACTATACGGGGTGAACACGATGACTGCCTTGATTTTTCTCCACTTGTCTTTTTTCATACACCCCCCCAAGCCTCCTATAGACGTGGTGGATTCCATTCGGCTATACACCGATACAAACTGGGGTTATGAGGACCCTCTGGTGCATTCATTTCATTCCCCACCTCTGGACCAGTCTTGGCAGAACATCTTCATTCTGTCTTCTGGAAGTCATATATATGTAAAAAGAGCAATGTGGTAAGAGCAGTAGATTGCACACAGAACTAACCCTAGGTGTGTACTGTGCTGCCACCTGCTGGGCACTTAATAAATAGCAGCACACTGAAATAACTCCCCAGCTGCTTGTTGAGTCCTGATAAACAAAGGATAGCTAGGGATCTCTGCCTGAAAAGGCTGGCCATGTGTTTCAACTTTTTTGACAATGGCACTTTAGCCTTAGTGTGGTTTCACATGTATGGTTGGTTCTTAGATTTTTATTTTTTCTCAGTTGCTGTGTTATATTTTACACAGTAGAAAATGGATAGTTTTGTTTCTGCTGTGTGAATGGATTCTGCATAGCATTTCTTATGTTCTGTCATGTAGAGCCAGAGCCACTTTCCTTAAGGCTAAACGACACGAGCCTGGAGATGGGAAGCAGTAGGGCAGCTCATTCTGTTAAGAATAATTTGGCTTGAGGGAAGAGTACTGCGTGCCATCATGAGTGGTTTAATTAAACCTTAAGCGAAGCAGTAACACATTTCTTTACCCCAGAACTGTCATCTACTGTGCTACCCAACACACTCACAACACATGCTGTATGCCTCGATGCAAACTGCACTTCTGAAAAGACTTTCGATTTATATTATTAGTATTATCTGTCTATGATTACTACTACTACTAATAATAATACCATTGGATGCTAAAATATAATTCAGAGTCTGTTTCCTGTATTCTTCCATCTTGATAGGATTTGAAGCTTCAGCAGAAAAAACAGGGAATTTTATGTTATTGTATTTTTTCTAGTTCTGTTTGTTTCTGAAATGATCCTGCTTTTAGTCGTGTTTTAAAGCATTTAAAACGTGTTTTTAAAAGTTATTTCAAAATTAATTTAAACACAGATTTCAGAAACATTTATCATAATATTGTTAACTGTTCCAAGTTCATGTTTTTTATCTAAGGTATAAATATGTAGTGGGCACTTTGCCCTGCGAATACCAGAATTTTGGTTTTCAAGTTGTTTGATAGTTCATTGTGTACTGGCTATCGTTATTCGCGTGATTGTTTTCTAAAAGGATAAAACACCAGTTACTGGTAAGATTATAAAATGATTATAATCAATATGAGACTGTTTACACTCCCCACAACCCTTCCAAGCATTTATTATGTTTCAAAATAGCTTAATAAAGTAGTTTTAAACATATATTTTAGACAAATATATTCTTCATTTAAAAAAAAAAATGTTTTCCATTGCTTTATATGGGGAATTTCATCCCCATATGAGGTTGTCATGCATTTGTGTCTTCCGTATGTCCCCAGATAAAGACTAGACAGTTTTTTAATCCATCCGCATGTAAGGTAGCCATGCACGAAATGGCTAATTAAATGTTTGAGTTGCTTTTTTCTGGTTTAGTAACTCTATGTTTTTTTTGTTTTTTTCCCCCTGAAATATTATGTTAATGGTGAATCTTGAGCTATACTAATAATATAAAACATTATATATGTTCATATGAATCATGAAGCTGGTATTGTTTTTAATAGGTGTCTCCTTAATAACACCACTCATAACCTAATTATTCAAATGTGTATTCAACCCTAGGCTTGTGGAGAAACATAAACAAGCACCCTTTCTTTTTTTTTTGCCTAATAAACTTCTCATTAAAAAAATTGCATTGCATCATTTTACTATTATATCTATCAGGGTAAATAAATAGACAGCTGTGGAAAAAACCCCATAGCAATAACTTCTATTGAGCTGAGAAATGTCTGTTTTGTTCAACGCAGTTATGGTGTTTATGTAAACATGCAAAACTGTGATCGGGTGGTGATGTCACAGTCCTTTCATGATGCGTTGCCTCAGTGCAATGACAAAAACATCAAAACATTTCTGTTTTTTTTTTTTCCTGGATGATTGGATCTTTAAAGTTAAGGATAGGCATTTTATTCTCATCTTGAACGATTTCTGTTTTAATGACTTGCTTGGGGATTTCTAAAAAAAGGTGCTTGTTTGAAATAGGGCGCGGAGGAGGTAGAAAGCAGTGCAGGAAACACAGAAAAGTTCTCCCTGCAGCTAAAGCAAGATCTCATTTTGTTAAGAGGTCTGTTTTGAAACTTATACATTTAGTCAGCCATCGTCCTCCCTTTTCAGATTAATAACTGGGAACAAAAATGGGGGATGACAGTGGCTGAGAAATTGATTTTTTAAAACGCCGATCAGCCCCAAGGAAGACGAGCATTACAAATAATTGCCCAAAATCCAAGCCTGCTAAATAATTCATGTGTTTGCTCTGGCAGTGGCCTCCTCTGGGAAACTGGCGTGCATCTTTAACCACACTTTATTTGTCACAGAGAAAGATCCCACACTTCACATACACTCAGGTTTATACAACTGTAGCTCTAGGCTAAACCAGTCTCAATGAGCTTGATTGACCACAGCTTTAGTGCATATGGGAGCTGGAATAGGTCCTTAACTTGATGCCAGTAGCAAACTTTCTTGTGCATTTTTTATAACATGTTCCAAAAGTTTCACAGCTGCATTCGTTTTACAAACAATAATGAAAAACACCATAGTGCATTATCCTGTAAAAGTTGTATTACTCCAGGACTCAGCTATTGAAAAACGCAGTTGTGTATTTACACTGTATAATAAATATAATAAAAGACAACTAAGTAGCACGAGAATAGCTAGTGACATAATTGCAAACAAACGCAGTAACATACTATATGAAGCAACATATTATTTATTGTTGAATTCAAAAGAAGCAAATAGAAGGTCATCCTTAACACTAGCATTCATTAATCATGAACAAGCACACGATTTCAATTTGTCAGTGTAACAGGGCAGAGGTTGGGTGCGAACCAGGTGACCCCGCGCTTGTCTGAATTCGTGGTTATAGAGCTTTTAACCTCATCTCATCGACAGGGGACAGGACAGAATCCTTAGTGGCCTTGTATCACACAACACTGCGAGTTACATCAGCAACCACTGAAACTAGAAAACTGGGTAGAAAGGAACAGAATCTGAGGATCTAAGTTCAGCCTTCCTTTCCCACTAAAAAAAAAATATATCTTCTTACAAAGCCGGAAGTAAACATTCTCCCTCAACTGATTCCAGATGGAATTAAATTTTAGATTTGGTAAATTCAAGCACCACAAGTGCCACATGGCTCCCAGTGGCTCCATCTGTAACCCTCCATGTTTAAACAGTCAAGAAGGGCTTAAAACAAGTGCCCTTGAGCAAAGCCTGCATGAAATATGTAGAATGTTTGCTGAACCTCTACATGAATACACATCATGTCTCTCCTCTTAGGAGAGACCAGGGAAACATGATAACAAGGCAGAGCAGCCCGCCCTCTGAATATGCAGTGCCTCTTTCCTTTGGGAGGGGATCTTAAATCACTAATCCTGTTAAATATCCAAGTCTTTTTTTTTTGCTGAACTATCTCTGAAGGCCAACTCACCTGCACAGACATGCAATGTGTTAGACGTGGAAGGACTGTGTAAAACAATGATCAGCACTCCTTTCAGGGTGGAATCGCCTCCCTTTGATTCTATGAGATTTTCATTTCAGCGCACATTAGGGTTCAGGTGGACTGAACAAGCACACATTACAAAGTGACATGGTTGAAGCCCATTGGGGTGAACTTCTTTTCACTGCAAAATGCAGTCAGCTTGTTCCACTCATTCCCAAAACGGGTACACCTGGTGCACACACAATACTCACCATGGTCCTTGTCACAGTCAAAGTCAACATTGGGTTTACAGAACAGCTGGCAGTGCTGATGTGCTTGTCCTGGTTCCCAGTTTCCTGGTACAGTTGAGCTCGTATTGAAGAGATTTGACTCTCGATGTCTTCATGGACAGTATCTATTCCTGCTTCACCTTGATTGAGTGACGCAGAACAAGTTATTGTCCTGCTAGAAAAAAAGATCATTGCGTTCCCACAAGTTTTCCGACATTACTTATTCAGTCCTTTATGCAGATGGCTGGCTTATCACTCGCCTGACCCCCACATGCTCCACCGCACAGATCAAGGAAGATGTCATGCATATCCAGAGTACCAGTTGTCCACACCTCAGTGCATCTCATCTTACCTGTGCATGCATAATTGCAAGTAGATCTCAGTCATTGTAGGTGTTTGTGTTGGATTAGTCACGGGGTAGTGGGGATTTATAAAAGGGACTTGGGGTAACATGCAGAAAATAAGACCTAAATTCAGAAGATAGGAAGAGGACTCTAAACACAGCAGAATGCCGAAGGTGAAAGGTATGTCAATTGCACCATGAAATAATTTGTCTTTTTGAGGGTCAGTATATTTTGACCTGCCTCTAGACTGCTAGGTAGAGTTGGAGCTGCATTCATTAACTTACCAACAGGATCCAAGGAAGTTATTAAATGCGTGTTTTATTGTTTGGTTTTAGTGCAGGTAAAATAACGTTCGGTAGTTGTAGATGGAGAAATGAAAATGTAGGGTTTTAGTGCTTATTGTCAAGGTACAGGGTGACAGTGACGGAGGGACGAGAATGGAAAGTTTGGCTCTTCGTGTTTCAGTCTTCATTGATGTTCTGAAGAATGACTGAGCAGATCATTTTACACAGTTAACTCTTTCAAAGTGCATTCATCAATTTCCTGTGCAGCAGCTTTTGGCTCCCATCTGATACGACCTGAGTGCAGCAATGGGAGTTTCATGTTTCAGATGACGTTTTGATATCTGTTGGACAGGGAGCAAAATCTAATTGAAAAATTGAAATTGAAAACAGAAAAATGATTGCAAGAAAACTGCTGCATTAGATTTTAGGAAGCCCTGGTAAAGATATCTTTGTTTTACATTTTGTCGTATAACAGATTCCGCTTTCTGTATGTGGTTTGAACACTAGGGCCACCCCTGTGTAAAACAATATCTGAAGGCAGTGACGAGTGAGGCTTACCCCAGGCTTGTTTTGTTCTCAGTATTGCAGGTGTGTGCCTGGGTGCTGCTGCTCTGGCAATGCTGGGGGGCGCTCGGGTACCCACTGGACTGTAAGGAGGAACAGGGCAGCAGCATCAGCTGCACCTCCATCTCCCTGGAGAAACTCCTGGACCGGGTCATCCAGCACGCGGAGCTCATCTACCACGTCTCCGAGGAGTCCTGCACCCTCTTTGTGAGTACTGGGGGTCCGAAGGATTTCTGACTTTTAGGAAGGGCTCTTAACTTTGAATTCCCGATTAGAAATATCAGCTCTGCAGGCAACTTAAGCATCAATGTCCAACGCTTGTTAGGCAATTTACTGCGGTGGCAGTCAGTCTTAACAAAAGGTCAGTCAGTTACTTATGCTTGATACAGTCTATTTGGCAGATTTGTAAGCTGTTTGTCATTGCATTTAATGAACAAGAAACGTAAATCCTCTGCGTGATCAAAAGATGCATTCATTGCTTCATTTTATTGTTGTATCTCCAGGAAGAAATGTTTGTCCCCTTGCCAATGCGTACCCAGCAAAACCGGGCCAGTAACACATGCATTACCAAAGCCTTCCCCATCCCTGGATCCAAAAGTGAAATCCAGAAGATATCGGTAAGCAGCTGGGATAACACAGTAATTACACAGGCGTAGTTACAATGCAATGACATGCTTAATTACAAAGTGTTGCTTCTTTCAGAAATGCACTGAATTTACTCATAAGCAGTAATTACAATGCAATAACTATGTAAACATGTTCAAATACAGTGTAATTACAGCGTAGTTAGACACCTGCTGTAGTGTTACCCAAAAGTCTTATAATTTATTAGTCATTTGTTTATTCAGATCTGATTATGTAACATTAACTTTTTGCGCGTCATGGTGTGCAATTTGCAAAGAACAATGAAGAATAATTGTAAATTATCAGTGTGTGCACTTGGGTTTCCCGGATGTGCCTTTGGCTTGTGTTGATTATCTGTTGCCCCCTGCAGGACAAGTGGCTGCTGCACTCTGTGCTGATGCTGGCCCAGAGCTGGATTGAACCCCTGGTTTACCTGCAGAAGACTCTGGATCGCTATGATGACGCCCCTGATACCCTCCTCAACAAAACCAAGTGGGTCACCAACAAGCTGTCCAGCCTGGAGCAAGGCGTCGTGGTGCTTATTAGAAAGGTAGGCACCAGTGCATCAGTGTCTTTACACCTAAACGTCAATAGCTTTCTTATATGTACTAGAAGTAAAATGACACTGTTTGCACAAACACTATCAAACAAGTAAGCAGATTTTCGAGCCCATCCACCAGCCTTCTCAGTTGCTTGCTTGTAACATAACATTATCCTTTCACAAATCACACATTTAATATAGAGGTGGCTATTCAGCTTCAATTCGGTATGTTTGGGGGTTCTGGATTGGGCTTCGTGCACATTCCTGTTGCTTGTTTTTTGGTAGATGCTGGATGAAGGCTTGCTGGAATTTGAGCACCAGCAGACTCTGACGAGGTTCGACATGCAGCCAGAGGTGGTGGAGTCTATCCTGAGGGACTACGCAGTGCTCACCTGCTTCAAGAAGGACGCCCACAAGATGGAGGTCTTCCTCAAGCTGCTCAAGTGCCGTCACACAGAAAAGATGAGCTGCTACATCTCCTAACAGCAGCCCAGCCATGGTCTGTGTGAGCCTGCGAACTGGTGTAGTCTCCAACTCACTGCCTTCGAACCAGCTCTGTGGTTAAATACATGTCAAATAAACGGATAGCTGTTTTAATGATACGCCTGTAGATTATATAAGCACCGTTTCTGAATCAGTTCTTCTTTGTCTTTTTCTTTGTTTGTCTGATAAGCGAGTCATTGGTTGTCTTTTACTGTCTGCCAGTGCCAGCTTCACTTTGTATAAAAGGAAAGAAGACTGACATTATCAAAATACCATTTGTAACTCCAATAGCTCGCAACTTACCATCGGCATACATTTACAGTAATGTCCTTTTTTTGTTGTCAAATATTAAACCTTCAATTCAAGCACTGGATCGGATCGTGTTTAAGGAGCCCCATTTTAAAGCTGGTATTGCAGAGATGTGGCTGTTACATCAGAAGGAAGAATGGTATAAGCTGTATGCAATTTATACCCACAGCAGGTAAACATCCCCGGCTAGCAAAGGATGTTCAGGTCAATAAGAATCTCGGAGGACTATTGTCTTTATTTATTATTATTATTATTATTATTATTATTATTATTATTATTATTATATTATTATTATTATTATTATATTTTTGTTATATATTTAGTGGTTCAAGGAACTATTTGAGTTGTTAATGTCACATACAGAGTATCTCTTGCTGGTGAAGCTGAAATTTGCATATTCCCGATTAGCATTACAAGAGCCAATCAAATCACGTGAAAGCACAAAGCGGGCGGAGCTCATTTGCATACAAACTCCAGATTTAGCTGGCAAGTTAAATATTTAGCTAAATCTTAAATCTTGCTAAGAAATACAAAAATTACGATAAATCTGGGAAAAAATACACATGGCACCCCATAGTTGTTTACCTGTTTTGACACATTATAAAATATTGTATTATTATTATTATTATTACAAGTTGCTCAACGATACATCAGCAGGTTTCAATATCTTGTCCCCCAAAAGAGAACTGTACATCTGCCTCTTTGCGGGAACCTTTAAGAAATCAAACAGGTACATCGGATTGCAATGTTAGTGACCCTAAAATGACTGCTGTCTGTTAATCGCCCCGTATAATCGGTTTTTGAAAAGGCTTTAATAATGAGGACCCAACTAGTCGAGGAATGTCAAGGTCCTAACAGACCACAACTGACTGCTGTCAGTGACGGTGGAAGAAGACAGCTGCAGAGGCAGACTAAAACCAAAAGAGCTGCACCACTAGCTCCAGCAGATCAGAGTCTTCAAATAATCACTAGACTATTACAGCTACGGAACTTCTGCTATACAGAAGTTGCAATTGCTCAATACAAATTGTCATGCGATTATTTGCCCACTGGTAATGTTTAAAATGCACCATTACCTTAGTTTAATAAACGTTGGCACAGCATCAGCTCAGAGGTAATCGGCCTGGATAATTGTTACTGTGGCAGTAAAACTAATTTCACTAGACATTAATTACACAGCAGTGTTAATAGCAACTGTCTACTATCCTTCACCCTGTGGCAGATACAAGCAATAAAACTCCACAGTTGTGTTTTTTTTTTTTTTTCTATTACTATGACAACCTTAAACTTCTGCTATTAATTTAAACATCTACTCCCCTGCCACGCTTTCAAAGCTGTTCTATACAGGGCTTTCTCAGCGAAAGGTTTTAACCTGTTTGCAATAGCACTTGGAGTATATCCACGCATGCAGGGCCTGACGATGATGTCACAGTGACGTTGTATTACCAGTGTATTTATAAGATTAACGGGGGGGGGGGGGGGGTTAGGGTTAGGGTTAGGGTTAGGGCGTCCACGCTGAGGTCCAGCACAGTATGGCTTAAATATCCACCTATATGCAAACGTAGCTTTAAAGAGCTTGAAGGTAGTATACATGTACGAAATAAAAAATTTATGCTATGATTTATAAATTGGAAACTTTCAACTTGCATTGTTGAATGTTAATACATTATATTACAAATTTTATACATCTCTGCATGTGGACTGGGTATATCTTATATTTTGTGCTGCAGTTTTCCACGTCAGCCAACAGATGGCAGCAAAGATCTTTTTAATGGTCACTAAAAGCGTGCTAGCAATATTGAAACTGTTACCGCAGCTTTAAGAGAAGGGGTGATAATCCAAGAAGTCAACACATTCTCAAACTAAAAATCATGGAAATGATATCCTCGTAAACCTTTAAATAGAATTGTGTGTGTGTCCTGAAGCTTTTTATACCAAAGATTAAGTTACTGTTACTGCAAAAAAAAATGGTTTGGTTGTTTTCTATTTTCAGGAAGGAAGGCAGAAATGTGCCTCGTCTTTATTGGTGTTTTTCCTTTAATTCCCCTTCTCTTGATATCCCTCTGCTCCAGGTGTCTCAGGCAATCCCATATCTCTGCTCTGATCGTCTGGGAGACAGGATGTGGTGACCGGGTTGAGTGTCAATGTTGTCAGCTTTCACTTCCTGTGACTTAATCAGTTCATCATGGGGCCCGTGCAAGAGGCCCCAAACCTGCTGACATTACCCAGGGACCAGTCAAGCGAGTCCAGGCAGTATTCCCTACCAGCTTTGCTGGCTCTGCAGACCCATTAAATAGAAATCTGCCCTGAGTGAGGAGTCAGGGGAATTAGAGGGCAGGATGATTTCATAGTCTAACTATTATTACCTGAGGGATGAAAAAAAAAAAGAGAGAGAGAGAGAGAGAGAGAGAGAGAGAGAGAGAGAGAGAGAGAGAGAGAGAGAGAGGCTGTTTCAAGGTATTAAATAAAGCAATACAAAAGCATTTCATAATAATATGTTCTGGCAACCATGCACTGGCTTTTTCTGTTAGTAGTCCAGGATTCGTTTGTGGACGGGGGGTATTTGCAAATGTAGTGCTATGCAGCTCTGAGAATACTGAGCTTTTAACTCTGTCAGCCTTCCTTTGATACAACAATCACAGTGCCTGCAAACTAACTGTGATCTCAGTAGTGTAGGAGCTTTGCAGTCTGGGTCATTTTTAACTTGGCTTCTCTGGATTAACGCAGCACTCACAAAGAACGTGGACCTTAATTCAATTCTCCAATATCTCATCAGAGAGTATTCCATCAGCTACATCCTGCACCTTTAGCAGTTTGCTCAGCAGATTAAGGCAGAAAAGTGTCCCTCGGTTTATAATTCAGCTGAGTTCAGCACGAGACTCAGTCAATGTGAGCTCAGCTCCCATCTAGTGCAGATCACCAGAAAAACATCCTCCGTCAGCTGCCATAGAGACCAGAACTGTCACAAACTCAGAACAGGATAAAAACATTAAACGTTTGGGTTAAAGGGGGTGGTCCGGATCACCCCCGACCCCCCACTCCTTTCCCAGGGGGTTCCTTGTGGGAGGGAGCTGTGTTATATGTGTCAGTTGAGTTAAGGTCAAAGGGCAGAGGTCAGGTCTCCCCTAAATGTTCCAATGTGTGCCCAAATGTACAAAAGTCCCACCAGGTTGTAATTCGGGCATCAGATTTGACAAGGGGGGGGGGGGGGGGGGGGGCATTTAAAATAAACACCGCACTGGCCTCTACTTTCAGAGTTCAGAGTGCGAACTGGGTAGGAAATATGGAACAGTTGACACTATATTTATTTATTGTTTATTTATTTATTTATTTATTTATTTATTATTTATTTTATGTGTTTGTTTATTTATTTATTCTAAATAGGTACATTTTTTGTAAATAAAGAGGAATCATTTTTGCTTTTTAAAAAGGTTGTGCCCCCCCCCCCCCCCCCGAGCCTTGTCAGTCTTCTCAACTACATGAGCTGTATATGTGAAAAGTACTTGACGTCTGCTTTATGAATTAAAGAGCATGCTTAGAGTATGCGCAAAGCACAGTGTGCAGAAAGTAAGTGAAAAATGAATATTATTAAAGAACTCTGGTGTTCCAGTAATTCCTATAACACACCGCAACGACCCACGTCAGAAACAGTGGCTTCTAGATGTTGAAACAAAAACAAGTGTGTCAGTTTTAAGATGATCAAACTTAGATTCTTATAATGAGGAAGTGGACTAATATAGCAGATCAGGAATTAAAATTAGAAAAGGAGTTAAAAATATATACATAAGTAGTGTGCATGATACATATTCTGAATTCTAAAAAAAAAAAAATTCTGTCTTGCTTTCTCCTGCCATAGTTTCCATAGAGACGGAATGTATGTTTTGTTTTTTTGTTTTTCTTTTGGTATTATTCTGTTAAAGGAAAACGCATAACACAGGGGTGCGCAAAAGCCTAGTCTTTGTTGTGAGTTCTTTCAGTCCAGGTTGTCTCGTTGTCTCAGTCATGTTTCCAGCTGTTTCAATTGTTTAATTGAACAGTAAAGTACAACAAGAACGCTCTTCAAGTGAAGCACATATAGGCAGACAGACTACACTGTATGCATGGATATAACCAGACCAGATAGAAAGCTATGTGTTCCTGCTGTGGCCTTGCTGGGTAGGAGGGTGATTTTTTAAGCAGGGTCTTGTCCTTTCGTATTTGAAAATCTCGTGGGTGTTTCCTAATTTATATTTACAGCCAACCGTTTTTTACTTGCCAAAGAAAAAAAAAAACCCTGTCTGTCCAGCAAGGCAAGAGCGAGCCCCCCCTCCTGACCCCCAGACCCCCAGACCCCCAGACCCAGCATCACAGCCCTAAACCGGGGTATGAGTGATGACAACCCCCCTGACACAGCTTTCAAAGGAGCGTTTCATCCGAACGGAAAGCGTCTTTGCAATGGCATGTATTTTGAGGAGAGAATGAAAATACTGTTATTGAATCAAGATTGATCCTTGCAACCATACAGCTGCTTGTGTCACTATATTTAGAAAACAGTGCTCTGATTGTACAGTTGTATTGTTTTCATCTATGTACCATACATTTGTTAAGGCAAAGAAACTTTTGGATTACTTTATTAACATATATTTACACCCATGCATCCTGAACATCTGCATTAGTGATTTATCTAAATTGTTATATATTTAAAAATAAATAAAAACAAGAATAATTACAAGTTTGCTGCGCTGTGTTTATCTTTCTCTCTACACAGAAATAAACAATTTTGTAATCATTTGAACCTTTTGTGTACATCCAAAAAATTACTTTGCTTTTTTTGTAAATGTTTGCACACTGCAGTTATACCTCCTTTCAAACCTAGACAATATACACAATATAATATACACAAATATAAAATTTCAAACATAGAGAGAGAGAGAGTGAAAGAGAAAGGGAGAGGGAGAGAGAGAGAGAGAGAGAGAGAGAGAGAGAGAGAGAGAGAGAGAGAATCATAATAATAACAATACATCATCAGATCAAACACATGGAAAAACAAAAGATGGTTTATTTATAGTTATCAGGAACTCAAACGGGTATTAATGTATTATCCAAGAAGGTAATTAAACTACAACTAAGTATGCAAAATTCAAAACTGTGAATAGAACTGAGACATCTGTTCAAATGATGAAAGGGAGATTTTAAAAATTACATCTATTGCAGATGAACATATGCATTTATTTTTTCTGCTTACTGTTCTGTGTAATTATAACACATCATTTTTCTTTCAACTGTTTACCATAATGCAAAAAATGTAAATAACCCAAAACCAATGACTGATTTATATCATTCAGAAAGCCACAAGCCTACATGAATCATGAAAGAAATAGTCTTTAAGGGCTCCAGCTTTCACAAACCTCTGCTTCAGTTTACTTCAGCTGTTATAACTAGTCATCCTAATTAAAACAAATGTTTTTAAACTGTTTGTATTGCTGATATTTTTATATGAGAGCATTAGTTAAATGACTTTGTTGAATATTGGTGCCTGAAATGATTTTCACTTGGCTGACATCAATGCTTGATGTTGGGAAAGAGAGGAGGGGGGAAAGGGAAAAAGGAAAAAGGAAGGAGGGGGGGGGGAAGGGGAAAAATGGAAAGGGGGGGGGAGAAACGGGAAGGGAGGAGAGAAAAAGAAAGCAAAGGGAATTGCAAAATACTGTCTTAATAATGAGAGGAGAGAAAAAAGGGAGGAGCAACAAAGGAAATCATTTCAGGCAACCGTATTCAACAAAGTAATTAACTATGCTCTCTAAATATCAGCAAAACAACCAGTTTAAAACATTTGTTGTAATTCAGGAGGACTTTATGACCGCTGTAAACTGAAGCAAGGTTTGGAAAGCTGGAGCCCTTAAAGACTAGTCTTTCATGTTCATGTAGCTTGTGCTTTCTGATGATATAAATCATCACTGGTTTTGGTTATGTACATTTTTTGCATTATGGATAAACATTTTGAAAGAAAATGAGGTGTTATACAAGAACAGTAGCAAAAAAATAAATGCATATGTTCATCGCCTAATGTAATTTTTTAAATCTCCCTTATCAATTTTTGAACGATGTCTCAGTATCTAGGCACAGTTGGATGTTGCGACGTAGTGTAGTTTTAATTACCTTTATTGGATAAGATTAATACCCGTTTTGAGTTCCGCATAACTATAAATAACCATCCTTTTTGTTTTTCTTTCCATTTGTTTGATCTGAGATGTCTTGTTATTATGCTGGATTCTCTCACGCTACCCTCTCGAGCAACGCCTAGCGCGCTCTCGCTCTCTCTAGATCATCGGCTCTCCCGCTCTCTCTCCCTCCTCCTGTCTCTTTCACTCTCTTCTCTCGCTATGTTTGAATTGGATAATGTGTGGATATTTAGTGTGTAATTGTCTAAGGTTTGACAGACTCATCCCTAATAAAATTATAAGACAGTATTTTTGCAATTCCCTCGTGCTTTTCCCTTTGTTATATCATGCACTTACCATAGTTTACCTCAGTTTGCCATGTGTATCAATATGCTTTATTCTATAATTTACAATGCTTACCTATGCTTTACAATGCTTTCACTGTGCTTTATTGGAGGCTGTGTGGTCCAGTGGTTAAAGAAACAGACTTGTAACCAGGAGATCCCCCGTTCAAATCTCAGTTCAGCCTCTGACTCATTGTGTGACCCCTGAGCAAGTCACATAACTTGTTCCTGAGTTAAGTGAGACATTATTGTAAGTGACTCTGATGCACAGTTCACACACCCTAGTCTCGTATCTTGTAAAGCACTTTGTGATGGTGGTCCACTATGAAAGGCGCTATATGATAAAGATTATTGTACTTTGCTATGTTTTTATAAGGGATGTGTTGGCTGCATGCAAATATTCCTTCACTAACCTGGAGTACAGTAGCTGGATCCACACATCTGCTTGCTGTGGTTCGAGAATAGAGAGAGAGAGAGAGAGAGAGAGGAGAGGGATGTAAAGAAAACAGCTGAGACGCACATTCCCATTTTAAAAGAAAAGAAACACACAGGCTGCCACTGTGTAATTCAATACAATTTCCTCACAGGGGTTTCTAATTATACAACATAATATAAATGTGAATGGGGGGGGGGTCTTTGTTTGAGAGCCAGGGAGCGCTCTGTTTTTGTTAGTTTAGGATACAAGTAAAAATCTCATCTATTTCCTGTGCTACAGGAAGCTCTGCCATAACTTCAAATATAATAATTTCCTCTTTGGAAATAGGAGGATTGTTTGAGGAAACATGGAGTTTCTTGTTTGTTTTTTCTAGTCGCTATAAGCGTGTCAGCCTTTTCACATCTTACCAAAAATGAGTTTGGGACGGGACAGTACATATAGCAATAGCCTCAGGTTCAAGCTCATCTCCATTCTTTTCAAACAGAAAGGCTAGGGGGTGGGGTATCCCCTAGGGGGGGGGGGGGGTTACATCTCCCCTGTCTTTCCAGATTGGCTGAAGCACCTCATTAATATTAAGTATAAGGACGGACTGTGGACATCCACAATAATAAAATGATATATATATATTATATATATATATATATATTATATATATATATATATATATATATATATATATATATATATATATATATATATATATAGTTGTCAAAGAAAAGTAATTGTTAAATTCAAAACTAACTTATTATCTACAATATTTTGATCTTAAGCCTAGACATAGCTAGGTAGACTAATGCTGTTAACCTGAAATACAAAGGCCAAAAATCCTAATTTCATTGTTAGATAAAGTGTTTCTGTAAACTCTATGGGGTATTTGTACAGGGCTACTTGTATGACTTTAGTTAACTGCTATGCATACGTCGCTGAATCGCTCTGAGGCAGGGAGTGCACACACCCTCCTAAATGCAAACTCAGTCTTCGGTGGGATCTTGCTAATACTGCCCGCTGCTGTCACACCGATTCTGGGGGATTGCAGAGAGGGCTGTACTGGTTAGCCCTCTCTGGACCTGCTAGAGTTTCTGTCTGCACAAACAGGAGGCAGAGCAGATGAAAGATTTACTCTGTACAGAGACTGATATCATTCCAAATGCAGACATTACATCACTGATGTGAAAAGCTGAACACATGGAAACTAATCACCCAGCAGCCTATTCAGACACTGTGTGCACAATCGAACCACATCGAGATTCCTACAGCAGTCTATTCAAACATTGTGTGCACAATCGAACCACATCGAGATTCCTACAGCAGCCTATTCAAACACTGTGTGCAAAATCGAACCACATCGAGATTCCTACAGCAGCCTATTCAAACACTGTGTGCACAATCGAACCACATCGAGATTCCTACAGCAGTCTATTCAAACATTGTGTGCACGATCGAACCACATCGAGATTCCTACAGCAGCCTATTCAAACACTGTGTGCAAAATCGAACCACATCGAGATTCCTACAGCAGCCTATTCAAACACTGTGTGCAAAATCGAACCACATCGAGATTCCTATTCATTTTATTATGCATAGGCCTTATGGTTTTTTTTTCAACTTCTCAAACTGCATAGTGTTCACACAAACTGTTAAAAATGGTGCCCGAAGGGGTATGTAACTGAAGACTACTAGAGGGTCTGGAATAGGTAACAATTTGTCAGCTACTCCATATTAAAGGAGTAAAGTGAAGCCAGCGCTCTTATATGAGCGAAGACCACAGAGCTGAAACCCATCCAGCCTTTATTGAGTGCTGAGTATTCAAAACAGTCGCTAATATTGCAGAGATCAGTAGTTTTAAAAAAAGAAAGAAATACAAAAGGATATCTGTGCAATTCCAGTCTGAGAGTTTTTATTTTTGGTTTTGGGTTGTTGTTCAAAGTTGTAATCCCAACCAAACTGGCTCTATAATGCCAGATTAACCCACTTTGCATGTTACTCTTAACACCTTAAAGGATAGGTAGCTGGAGTTAGGAAAACCCGAGCAACGTCACTGGCTACCAGACATCCAGACACCTGGCGTATTCAATAGATGAGGGTGTAAAGGTTAGGAATGCTATGAAATCAAATATAAGTGTTTGTGAATAACTATTAATACATGTTTGCCACCTGTTGCCAGAACAGCTCCCTGACTCACTCTGCGACCGTAACTGCCTGCAGCGTTCTGCACCACAGCACTCGTGTGTGTCTCCCAGATAAAACCCACAGACAGTAAATCAACACGCAATGGCAGTCTCCTCATGGGTCTCTCAGGGCAGCCACAGACCTCAGCTCCAGCTGCCCTGTATAACCGTCACCAGGGAACGGCCTGGGCAGAGCCTGAGAACAGGAGTGAGTGTGAATGACAAAAAACAGTCAAGAGAGCGGGCAGTGGTGGCGTCGTGCATTGAGCTTTTAAAGACTCTAGGGCTCTGTTCCCATTCCCATCTGCCGTCGCTCCCAGAGCCAGAGAGGGAGAGGAGCTGCCGCTGCTCCCAGAGCCAGAGAGGGTGAGGAGGGTCTGCTGTCGCTCCCAGAGCCAGAGGGGGGTGAGGATCTGCTGTCGCTCCCAGAGCCAGAGAGGAGTGAGGAGCTGCCGTCGCTCCCAGAGCCAGAGAGGGAGGAGGATCTGCTGTCGCTCCCAGAGCCAGAGAGGGAGGAGGAGCCTCCGTCACTCCCAGAGCCAGAGAGGGAGTGAGGATCTGCCGTCGCTCCCAGAGCAAGAGAGGGAGGAGGATCTGCCGTTCGCTCCCAGAGCCAGAGAGGGAGGAGAGCCTCCGTCACTCTCAAGCATTTCCCAGAGCCAGAGAGAGCCGACGACAGCGAGAGTCTCGTCTCTCCCTCCTCCTCGAGCAGTGAGGCTTTTTTCGGTTGCCAGCTCCTTCAGTAACTCAAAAGCAGAATCAAACAACTACGTAACACATTTCCGAGGGACCTAGAGTGAAGGCAGTGAAACGTGGCAGATAAGGATTTTCCACATTGCCCAAATAAATTAAGCAGAATGCTGTATTTAAAATGTGTGTGTGTGTGTTTGTGTGTGTGCGTGTTTGTGTGTGCATGTGTGTGTTTGTGCTTGCATGTGTGTGTTTGTGCGTGCATGTACGTGTTTGTGCGTGCATGTGCGTGTTTGTGCGTGCATGTGCGTGTGTGTGCGTGCATGTGTGTGCGTGTGCATTGTGCATGTGTGTGTTTGTGCGTGCATGTGTGTGTGTGTGTGTGTGTGTGTGTGTGTGTGTGTGTGTGTGTGTGTGTGTGTGTTCTGTAGTGGTTGTTTGTTCAGACTCTGCTGTGACTCACATATTGTTTTCGCTGAGCTTTGTCACTCATTGTTAGTCTGGGACTGTTTCCTCTTCTCTGAAGGATAAGGCTGGTCCTCAGCCTCTCTGCCAGGTCATCTAATCAGGGGAGCACAGACCCACAACAGGATGGGAGGGGAACAGGATGGACCACAAATGGTTAACTCCGCAATGCAGCCCTTCATCTCTCAGCACTAGGCTATGGCCTGCCATTCCCATCACAGCTCTCACTGGCATTCTGCACAAGTGCTGAATGGGCTGAGCACTGCCGAGTGAAATCTGAATTCACAGCTTCTGATACAATCGAGACCACAGCAGACTAAAGCACTTGAGAAGAATGCGTTGCCACAGTGCCCTGTGTTTAAATCCAGCTCGGGTTACACAGGGAATGGGTTTTCAGGGTCTGTTAGAAGGTGGGTTTATGAAAATACTTACAAGCACCAGAAAGCAAAACCTTTTCAGTAGAGGTGTTATAGCATAATAACTGTTAGACCCCAGTGGTTTAATAGGGCAGTTTGACGGAGAATGTATTCTCAGATGTGAGTTAAAAAACTGACCTGTTTCAAACTGTCTAGTGTAGGATATCTTCACCCTACCCCCCACACAATGTTGTGATTTAGAGAAATATCTATATTTAACACAAGCTTTGTCGATGTACGTGGTTCAGTAAACTCTATTATGATTCCTTCAGGTTTTACTAAGCACAGCTTGTGTTCTCGCAGAAGTACATCTGATGAAACATGTATGCAAGGAGATTTAGTACTGCTCCAAACTCTTACATTTACAGTTAGGATTCAACAATGAAACTTAGAGAGGCACTTTACTGGAACCCAGGACATCTGCAAAACAAACCCAGCAACTAGCATTGCGCACAAGAAGCTCAGACACAAGCAGTATGAAAGAATAGGGCAGATGTTTCTTATGCACTGTAGGATGATACAGGGAAAAGATTTCACAGCATACAGGAGAGTGCACTTCTGTCCGGTCACTGTACGGTACAGGCACAGTCCTGGTTCTTTGAGGGAGGTTCTGTACTGGGATGAGATCAGGCACGTTATGATGCAGCAGCTAAATATCTATATCTATATCTATCTATATATATATCTATATATCACCTGTCTGCATCAACATAAAGCAATTCCCCAGGAAATTGCCTAATAACAATAAAACCAGGGTAAATGCAGACCATATTTCAGGAGTTTGGAAAGACTGCAGTGTAAAGGAGAGCCGGGGGAGTATATATAAGAGAACCTGGGAAACTTGGAACCAATTAAAGAGCGTAGGGCTGCCAGGGTTTTTTTTTTTTTTTTCCCGGTCGCACGCAGGGGGTAACTTCCTTCCACTTTCTATTTCAGGATGGTTCAGGAGAGCAAGGGGAGAGCAAGGGGGGGGGGGGGGGGGGGATGCACTTCCACGCTACATCTGTACACCGCTGTACTGTACGGTCACGCTTATACTCGGGGCCATCTTCAAGTGAGCTCCAGGTATTTCTATCAGTATGAGAGTGCTTATTAGGACCATTATTGGATCGCTTTTTCCAATAATAATGATAATCGTTACAAATGTAATAAATAAGAGAAGCTAAAAGAAATGTCTTGTGCTGGAGCATCAGTCTGCTTGAGTTAGTGTTGAGTATTTAAATATCTGGATTATTGATTTTAATTCTGTAGCCCCCAGTAGCAAAACACAGATGCCATTACGATCCTGTTCATTTAATTTGAAAATGAATAAAAACTGGGTATGAAGCTAAGAGGAATGTACCTAAAATAAATTACAAAGCTTTTGCTGAGTATAATGGTCTGGCACATCAATGAAAGTCGCATTTATTCGTCTCATAAACGCAGCGAGGATAAGCCCTTGGCCGCTTTCCAGATTTACCCTACCTTCTCAGCAAAATCTCCTGCTCTCTAACCTATAACAGGCCCAGTCCCTCTACTCACTTCTCCTGTTCCATCCTGAGTCTAACCTTGGTGGAAATAATAGTGACAATTCCAGCTCTCATGACTGAAATCCAGTGCTTTAAATCTAGCATGGCAATTCTATTGTCTGCCACAAGGTGGAGGTAAAGCGCCTTGCATGTCACCCACAGGAAAACAACAAGTAAGGGAAAAGTGTTTATTTACGCACAAAACAAATGGCAGACAGGCTTGGTAAGTTAAACCATTTACTGTATGCAGAACAGGTCCTGGTCATTTTTTGCATTATTTGTAATTGCGTGTTAGAGTTTTATTTGTTGTAGACTTTTTCACTCTTAACAGTCCAGCTGGGAAAGATTAGCCCTTACCCAGCTTCCCCACTTCAAATGGCTAAGACACATTGTGTTGGTCTACCCGACCTCTCTCACCTCTTCAGGAAGGCTAAGAGTGTCAGAGGGACGCGTGGCTCGGACCTGGGGGACCCTGGGAAGGAGCAGGCAAATCGGCCTTCCTGGACCCTTTTGGCCTGACAAGCTCATGGCCTACTAAAACTTTTTAGACAGACAAACAAGGGCCGGCGTCTCCTGGGGATAATGGCAGCTCTATAAAAATAAAGTTCTCAGAAAAGAAAGAAAAAAAAACAATAAAAACAAACCTCTCCCGTCTCCCAAGCCGCGCCATTCTGTCAGTGCGTGCATCTGACCCACGGGAGCTTGCAGCGCGAGATGTAAACATTTCGGGCGGAGTCCGGGCCGCGTGTAGGGAATGTTCGAATGATGAAAGGAGCACCCGACTGCAGAACAACATTCTGTTTAGTGGTTGAAGTTGTTTATGATAAACAGAGATACCCCCTGAGCTGAGGCTTAGTGAATAGACCCTTGACTCTGTACCCAGTCCCAGAGACAGGGCTAACCCCATTGAAACGTGTGCTGTGTTCAGCAGGCAGCCATGGTAAGATAAGGCATTCCCCATTCTTTCCATGTAGAGGGGGAGAAAATGATAGCCGCTATGCTGATGGCTTGACCTGGTGCCTTTATGTTTGAAGCCAATAAATTCTGCGAAGCTAAATGATATTGATGATACACTGATATTGTAGCAGGGCAGTGTTGGGTGACACCCTTGCAGTCATTAAGGGTTCAGGCTTTCTCTGGAGAGATAAGGTTCTAAACTCTTTCAAACAAGCCTCACCTCTTAGGTGGTTGAGATGCACACGTGTGGACAGCATAGTCACCAGTGTGGGCCCAGCCCAGCAACTCTGTCACTAGTCTCTTTTCAGTCGAGCCTTATTAAAAATCAACACTGTAACTTTAAACCCAAGTTTCTGCTTCAAATTCATCGCAGGGAGTAGGACGTGAAGGCATGAATGGAAGCTGAATACAACTTTAGAACGAAGCTTATAAATGCTTGGTATAGCCTAGTAACATCTGAAACACTAGGAACATTTCAAACAAACATTCAGACCTTTTAATTAGTCCTAGCAGGGACTAATGCAATGAAGGAACAAGACTGATGTGCAGAAAGACCTTGTTGTTCCCAAACCTTGCCAATGTTCTCATGTTCTTATGATTAGAATGGAATCTAGTCCAGTCTGCTAGTAAGAATCTCTCAGCTACATCGCAGCCGGCTTCCCGGGCCCTGAATCTGGGGGCAGTGTCTGCCAGTACCCTTGCCATGTGCTTCCCCAGGCCGCGTGCAAACATGTACAAACACTCGGCAGTTGTTTAGAATCGCACCCACACTAGGGACATCTCCCCGGACCTAATTGCTCCAAATTGCAATTAAACATAAACAGAAATGGGAGATGGGATGGGATGGGAGATAAGAAAAGCTGCCCCATTATCTGGCATCGGTCTAATTGTACAATTTATTTGTTTCTGAATTCTGAATATTTCAATGGCGGGGGGGGCGGGGGGCTTGTTTGTGGCTGAGCTCGCTTGCGTAGCTTTGAAGTTCTTGCCAATGTTATAGCAATGTTCTAGAATTTTTTTTTTAATTTATTTTTTGCTAAACGTGGAGACCGCCCAACATCTTTGACTAATTGTATTTATTTATGATTCATAGAGAAAGAGAGAGAGAGAAAAAGGGAAAATTCTCTGTATTCTTTGACCTGAAAAAATAATGGGGGATGCGGTTTAGTGCCAGTGCAGGTGTTGGTCAGAAGCAGTAGCCCCCCTCCCTTTGGAATTTAGCTAGACCAGGATGTAAGATTCATCATCTGGATTTTCTATACCCACATCACAATAACTAGGCAAAGACCTGAACACAGTTCAGCAAGTACAGTTACATCTGTTGTATAACAATCAGTGAACATCTAAGCTGAACTATACAGATGGGTATGCTTTTGGTTTTCTGAGAGGTATATTAGACATCAATGCAGAGGCTTGTACTATCTGTATGTGTGTTATTTTCTATGGAAAAAAAATCTGTTACTAGGCCATTAACCTCACAGCAATGTGATTTAGCATGAACATGACAACAGGAATTACAACAAATGAAAAACCCCATAGAGCCTCGCTGTTGCGCACGTCCATTCCCTGCGCGTGTGCCCTTTTAAAAGGACGGCACAGATGCATGTTGTTGTTTTTTGTCTGCTATCGGGTGCTGTTCTAGGGTAGAGAAGCTGGGGCCGCATGCCTGGTGTGAGGTAAGTGAAGCATTTCTGGAGAGGAAACTGTGGCCTGCTCCCCTCTCCTGCTAACCAAACACGTCCAGGCTGGACCATAGCTTGTGGGTCGTCGTTCTTGTCACTCGCTGAGAGTCCAGGAAATGATCTTCCTCCAGAAGGGAACTGCTGTGAGGTGACCAGTAGCAGGGGGGGCTCAAACGGGGGGACGGAACAGGCCTTAACCAACCACAGCAGCAGTTGGTGAAGGAAGCAGCTGGGGGGTGAGAGAGCGGGGAGCGCTGTGTCTAAGCCACAGCTTGAAAGAACAGTTTGCCGGCATTAATCATTGACCTGCATATAGCACTTCCAGTATGAGCCAGCCTGGAACTTTTACAAAACAAAAAAAAACAAACGCTGCACTGATGTATAGTGTGGCTTGAGTTTACAGTGTATTACACTGAAGAAACTATAGCACAACCATTTGCGGCCCACAGCATTGTCAGCATTGGCAACACAATGGATTGGTAAAAAATAGATTGCAGCTGGTAGCAAACTGGTATGTGGTGCCACAATACAGCAATGTATTTCCAGTGCTGACTCGGTAGTAGTTCACATCAAGTGTATGTAACTACAATGTAATAAGGCTTGGATTTCATAATAATTGGTGTTACTACTGTTATTATAGTCCAGTTAACAGCCCCGTCTAAAGTGTTTCCATTCTGCTGTTACTGTTATTATCCCATAAAGAAGGAATGTTTTAGTTTGCACTGCCTGACATTTTGAGTTTCTTTTATATACACTAATGTGTGTAGGCTTATATACAAGTCTATACCCACCAGTTATGGACTGCTGATGGCAGACCACACCCGCTTAAGTGGTTTGCACTGTGCGGTGATGATGGGTATTCTGGGAATGAATTCCTCTGGGGTTGCGAAACTGTCGTCTGGCTCCCAGATTGGGGCGGGACAGTGTGCTGGAACGCACGAGATCCAGCACTGGCTGCTGCCTGGCCCCGTGGCTCTCTGATCACTTTCCAGATAAAGTAACGATCGGCTAATAAATGATAATGGTTAGGATTAATGACAAACTCCTGGGACAGGTGTTTATAGCTGTGAGATGATTTGCCCACGCCTGCTAGACAGCTGTGGCAGCTGGCAGTCAAACACAGCTCCCTGGGGCTCAATCTCATTCCCCTGGCCCAGAGAAACCATTGGAAATGTGAGATTCCAAGACCCCACCTTTATCCCAACAACCCCATAATCCCAACGTTGCTGTAGTCCTGGATTTCCACCCGCAGGGGTGATTTACTGACCCACTTGTGAGTAACATAAAATAAAATGAGGTTTGCAAAAGTTTGGCTTTATACTTTTTCGGCGTTCTTTAGATAATCAAAACAGACCCTCTGGTCAGTGTCAGATCCCAACAGTAAAACCTCAAAATTGTGTTTGAAATAATAAAACAAATCCAGGCTTCAGTCTTCAATCTCATTGCATTTTGAAGGCCAATCATACAGCACTCTCATTGCCATTAGGGAAGCACGTTATCAGGTAAACGGAGAATCCCCTTGCAACAGCGGAGGTATTCGTTTTTCAGTTTAAACAGCGAGGGGTGCTGTCAAACTCAGAGACGTGACCTCAGTTATTTATTTCCCTTGTGATTTATATACATGCATATATATATATATATATATATATATATATATATATATATATATATATATATATATATATATATCTATATATATTCTGTTTTTTGGGGTTTTTTTTAATAGGTTTGCTGCCCAGAAGGGTTATAAATTGCCAATTGAATGATAAGTGAAGTTTAATCTTGGGCACATTTTTATAATCTTCTGATAGTAATATGAAACACCTGGGCTCAGTATTTATAGAATGATATACAATTTCATTGTGTCTGTCACACAGCTGCTGAAAGTACATCTGGCACAGGCTTGACACAGACTTGGAGTAGACTGATTGCTTTTTTGGGTTTTGTTTTTTTTTTTCTGGAAAGTTATAAGGTGACTAACTCTGGGGATCAGGTCTGTACATTCCATACCCCAAAGTTCTGTAAAACTGGAATCCCTGAGCGGCTACCATGGTAACACAGAGTTCCCAGTTCGTAACTGGGGATTCCACAGGGAACCTTTGCTCTGGAGCTCCTGCAAGTTAGAAAGGCCAGTGAGCTTAATACAGACCCTGCAAAGCTGGGGCTGATAACTCGCCGACATCTAAAGCTGGGATCCAAGGACAACCAATGACCTTCAGTTCCACTGAGCTGTTGTGGGGATTGCTGGTGAGAATTGGGGCATTCTTAATTGTGGAGGATAATAATTGGGCACTCAAAAAAAAATCTTGGGCATGTCAAGGAGAGGATGATGATCAATTGACAGATTCCTCCGGGTCAGAGCAGGGTAAAGCAAATCCGCTTCCCCAGTGCGTTGGTTCATTATCACCTCTGGGTCCGGGAGGAGAGTGCATGTGCTGTTGAAAGGGAAAGGCTTCATTTGAAAAGGTATTCCTGCCCCCCCGAGCCCTGTGATACAGCACTGTGATATGTGGATGGAATGCCTCCTCTGTGTGCCTGGATCATTATCTATTCCGCGTTCGACGAGCCCTGCCTTCAAATCCAACAAAATTGCTGCCTCTTGTTTAAAGAAAACTCTAAACCGTGTCATTCCTCAGCCACTGGTCAGAGGCGTGAGCGCCAGGAGACAGAGAGGAAACCCTTGGGGGGATCGATTTGACGTTGGAACTGACAGGCAAGCCAAGGGCAGCCAGTCACTAAAGAGACTTTCAGGGGATCATGTACTGTACAGTATCGAATCTCCCCTGCTTCTTATTTAAGTTCAGTGCCTGCTTCAAAGTGAAGGCTCAATAGATACAAATCTGTCCTCTCCCTCTGCTTGCCATACCTGTTACTGTTACCAGGACATATTTGTTTGCAATCTCTATATTTGCTATAGTCTGTAAAGTGAGCATTTACTCCAAAACAGGGCTTAAGAGACCACTCATTATTTTACTTGGTTGCTTGATTCTGGTTTTGTCAAATTAAAAGAAGTGTTTTCACCTTTCAAAACCAGCAGTCAAGAACTGGAGCAATCCCTTTGAGAATATGCTCTGTAGTTTCTCATGGTTTCACCTCAGTGCGAAATGTACTGGTGATGGCCTGCAGCGTTGACATTGTCCATCTTGAGCTGAGCGACAGGCAGGGAGTCAATCCCACTGTCACCCCCTGCCAAGCAAAGCCAAGTCACGATGTGAGGCAGCTTAAAAATGAAAAGCACAGCAGAAAACACGCTGAGAGCTTTCTTTATTCCTGGCTTGCATGTTTCCGGGATAGCGTTCATTGATGGGAGCTTGACAGGTTCAGGGGAGCTGGCAACCAGCATTTTAATAAAGACCAAGAATGTGTGTTTAAATGCATTGACAAACGACCTATGTGGCATTGCCAGAGGCAATCAACACAAGAGCTGCAGATGCAGTTGTTTGGTTCCAGACGATCCCAAGTGTAAAATCTCATCCAATAACATCGCTCCTGGTTCTCCTTGGTAAATGCTGTTTTCTGTGCCGCCATCCTTGCTGGAATGGTTTTGGACCCACAGCGGATTTCCCAGACAGACGTGTTGTCATGGTTGCGCTGATTCCAGCAAGCGGAGACTGAACATGACCAAACGCTTCCAAAATAAAAGTCGCCTGCTCATTTTCCATTCAGCGTCTGCTTGCAGCTTTAAGAGCAGCAAGCTGCTACGTAACTGGGCAAGTGTTTGACCACCCTGTGTCGCGGGAGATGGGGCTGGGGGGGGGGGGGGGGGGGGGGGGGGGGGGGGTGGGGGGGGGGGGGGGGGGGGGGGGGGGGTGAATGGCAGCAGAGCAGCGTACAGCATGTGATGGAGGTTTTAGTGTCTGCAAATGTTCCGTTATTACAAGGCACTATTCACCTTCTGGGTTTTTGGGGGTTTTTTTTGTCATGGAAGCCAATGAGGTTTAAAAACACGACAAGTCTCTGGAATGCAGCCTGTTTTCTTTGGACCAGCTCGCTGCATACTTGAGCCATATGTATGTCTGACAGAGAGGGAGCTTAAATTAAAAGCATATTGGATCACAGAGCTGCACTGTTCGTAATTGTTATGACTGAGCAGCAGATATTGAGGATACAGATTTTTTACTTTTTTATTTAGTCGTTGCCATTTTTCTTCCCAATTTAGATTGCCAGTTGTGTTATTATTATTAATCCCGGTTCACCGCTGCGACCACCCCAGGGAACGGCGGCTGACACACGCGTCCTCTGGAACGTGTCCCTCCTAGCCGTCTTTTTTTGCACTGCGGATCCACCACGAAGCCACCAGACCTGTAGATCCTACACAGATCCGAATGGCTCCACTGCAGACCTGCAGGTACCCAATCAGCCACAGGGGGCGCTGTGCACAGGCGAACCGTGGATTGCCCTGTTGACCTAAGCCTTCCCTACCCAGGCAGCACTCGGCCAATTGACATGGATTTGAACCTGCAATCTCCAGGCTGTAGGGCGCATCCTGCACTCCACGCAGAGCACCTTTACTGAACGCCACTCGGGAGCCCCCGGAGACTTTTGATGCTAATATTGTTGTTGTCGTCACTGGTGTTGTAGCTTTTGCATTGCCATTGTTAATATTCAAGTGGTAGAGATTATTTTTAAACGAAGAAGTGTGGGATTGGCAGGGCAATGTATAGGAAGAGATTGGCACATGTTAGTCCAGCATCTTAACCACCATACAATGAGCCAGATTCGTTTGCACAAGCAGTTTAAAGAGCTGAAGTGTCTCCTCACATGCGCTACCTCATTCCTCCAGCAGGAGTCAGTGTCGTAGTGACTACTTTGATTCTTAATTAATCCATACACACTTTTATTGTACTCATTTAACAAAAGGGCCCTACACTAGTGTTGAAACAAAGCTGTACAATACGCAATTCTGTTCTGTGAAAGCTTTTTGGACAAAAATGTGTAGCTGACTTGATTAAAGTGTGTGAAAATAAACGTGCGTCAATGAAGAATAGGTCTAGAAATACAGCTCTGAGGGCTTATCCCTATTCTGTCCATGTTTCCAGCCATACGAGAGTCACAGAGCCATCAATTGACAAGGTCCAAAGAAAACGACCATTGCTCATTTTCCCTGAATTTCTGCTATAAGTATTTGGTGTATAGGGTCAACTCCACTGGTTTACTGAGGAACCATGAGCACTACTGTGCAGATCGAAGTGCAAGATTATTAAAATATTTTAATGAGGGTTAACACGAAGGCAGCATGCTGCCAGAAAAGAACACTTCTCCTGCAGTTATCAGTAGAACGTGCTAGGGGGCGGCAGAGAGTCGCAGAAGGGTACCTTAATAATTAGAAGTCAAACTAAATAAATCCACGCCTCTCTGGTGTGGCTCAGAAGAAGGAGCGCCAGAAAATAAAAATCCTGTGCAGCGTTTCCAAGTCTCCCAGAGAACCCTACTCACTGTTTATTTTCCGGACACATTTTTGAGAGCCTGCCAGCAAATTTCTTTTTTTGTTGTTGTTGCTATTTTCCAGAGAAATATCTGTCTCCACTTGAAAGTGTCTGTAGCCTCTTGGGCAGACCATTTGTCACTTTAAACAAGGCTTCATTAGAGCTACAGAGAAGGGAGTTAAGGGACTGGATGAATATTGTACAGTATGTTGAGCTGTTGCAATGAAACAAGGAACGAGGTCACGTTTAAGTCAATAAAGCAACCTTTATACAAGTTGACCGCTGTGTGTGTGTTTTGGAGTATTTTTGCAGTTTTACCATGCTTTTCCAATGGTTACACTCTGCGTTCACCATGTCTATTAATATGCTTTACCATACCTCGTTATTCTTTACAATGCTTACCCATGCTTTACCACGCTCTCATTATGCTTTATTACACTTTGCTCTGCTTCTGCTGTGGGAAACTTTTCTAAGGCAAGTTCTGTTAGATCTTGCACTCATTTTATGTCCTCAGTTAAAGTGAGATGACTGGAAACGAGCCAGACCTGAACAAATGTAAGTGACCGTTATAAAAAGATACTGAGGGAGCGTGCTAAAAGCACAGCGAGAGAATGGTAAAGCAAAGGCAAGCGTTTTAAAGAATAGATATGAGCGTTCAAACAATCACAGTGTTGTAATTGAATTTGAAAATGCACTGTGGTACAGGGTTATTTGTAGTCCCCACTCTAAGATAGACACCTGATTGTTATTTTAAACGCTGTGAGGATAGTGACATGACAATCACACACATTTTCATGGTTTCAGAACCATCTATTGGATTCAGCTTCTTGTTTTAAAAACAGGAATCAACAGCTCTATGGGTCCCGATTTCCTGTTCCAGCTGTCCAGTGACAGATTCGAACCCACATCCATGATGTACTCAGTACATTGCTGTACTGCTGAGCAACTCTGACCATTGAGCTAGACTATCAATGACAACCCTCTGGGCTGCATCCCATTAGTTTAATCTGCAGACTGTCTGCCAGATCTTTATGCATGCCTGTTTCTGTGCACCTAGGGGACGAGGGTAATGAGAAACACCTTTCCATTTCCAAACTCATGTGAACTGCCAGGTCTCAGGGCCAGGTTAATAGGGTTTTTTTTTTTTTTTTTTTTTTTTTCTTTTATTTATTTAAACAGGCTGAAATTTCACCAGATTTGCAGCAAGGAAACTGTTGTTTATCAAAACAAATCGAAAGAAGCAGGATTGCATTTTAATCAAGTAAAGCACAGCACAAAGGCTTGTAAAATAAGGTACATGCCATAAGTTACAGGATTGTTGGCCAGCAAACTCTGCAGATAGAGGGATTGTTTACTTTAAGGGTTTCAACTTGCAGGCAGGTTTACTCTTGTCTCGTTGGTGCCATCGCTCGGCCATGTGGATGTATAGTAAGGACTGGGTGAGGCATTTAAACATGGAAAAGGTTATGATCCCTTTAAGTATACAATGGGTGCTCTTGGTACCAGGTATTGTAATGCAGAACCCATCCTCCTCAATATAAACAAGGAGCTGTTTAAATGAGCGAGTTATATATACACTGCTTCACTCTGCTGTTCCACAGTACCACACACACCTGGCAGAACAGAGGCAGTGTTCTCACACAATGCACAAATAAGCACACAGTAAGAGATGCATGATCGTTATATTGCTCCCCACTGAGTGCATACGTAGACTGCTTTTTGCACGCATGCTGGTCCGGTTGTCTCAAGCTACATCAAGCAGCTATTTTGTTTACAAAGTGATTGCTTTTCCCATGCTTTCATTAGGCTTTTACTACGCTTTACTACACTTTGCAATGTTTTTATCATCCTGTCAGGGAATAGGGAAGTATGCTACAGCATTGCTCGTATTGTTGGCATGTTTGTTTCCTCACATTGCATATTCATTGTCATTAATGTCGGTGCTAGGGTTATGTATGAGTTACTTCATTTGAATTTATTAGTTAATCAAATGTGTGTTAATTTGTAATTCCATTTTAATTGAAGACCTTCTTCTTCTTCTTCTTCTTCTTCTTCTTCTTCTTCTTCTTCTTCTTCTTCTTCTTTCTTCTTCTTCTTCTTATTATTATTATTATTTATATGTGTTTTTTAATATCAAAATCTTGTGTCTCGTCCCTCAGCCACTGGCAAGCATTCTCCTTTTTCGTTGCTTTCCTTTGCAAGCTCATTACCAGCGCTGCAACTTCACAGTGCTAAGGGCCTTGCATTGACTTTTAACAAGGGGGGGGTTAAATAAAATTCTGGTTCCTCTCAACTTGCATAGAATCTAAACAGCGATAGAACACTGGGCTCCAGTTGGGGCTTCTAACCCAGACAGCTATCAGCGCTCCAGAAAGAAATGGAGTGGGGTGGGGTCCATTCATTAAGTGTCAGGTTTATTGGAGTCAGCATTGTCTTGACCCAGGAAGAGGCTGTGTTTATCCTGGGCTACCTCAGCAGTTCTAGTTACGTGGGCTACCCAGAGAAATAACAAGAGAACCCCCCTCAACACCCCCAGGGACCAGCATTTGGAATCCATTAACACTGCCAGGGATCAACACATAAAACTTTATTTCAGTTTCCTACACCCGCTCCTATGAGGAGCCTTTTTTTCTTCTTCATTTTTTTTTTTTTTTTTTGAATCAGCGAATGAAACATGCTCCAGTCAGAGCCGAGATGACAGTGTAAATAAGGAGATGGCAGTGTTTCGTGAGGCATAGCATCTGGCCAGCTGCTTCAACTGCTAGCACGGTCAGATAGCTGGAAAGGCAGAAGCAGCCACTGTTATCGGCTCTTAAAGCTACAGTGTCTGCTCCTGTGGGCTTTTCAATACCCTTTTCTATGGTCCAGTATGTGGGCTATCTCCCTACAGTCTCCCCTCTCTAATATAACCAAAACACTAACATGGGATGGGTTGCTGTTTTAATCTAGCTTGGAATGTCACTTTTACTGAAAAGGTGAGAATCTCAAACACAGCAGGATGTATTCCCATTACAGTCTTAATAATGGAAAAAGGTCATGTATTACATACAAAAAAAAGTACCAACGAGGCGAAACTATAACTACAATCTAAGCATAAGTATGTCTATACTTGAAGTTCCATCACTGTTCACCCTGGTTCTCCATGACTGATAACTTCAAGGTACTGTTTTGAATTCAGTTTCTATTCAACTGATACACCCCAGCCAGGTCAGTCCATTGCTACATGCATTTCTGTACCCCTGCGCCTCTTATTTAAATCTGTGCCCCGTTTGTGTCGGTTAAATTCATAAGGAACAGCCCTGCTTGTGGAGACTTACAATACGTGCCAAGGCAAATCTTGAACTGGGTTGAGTCTAGGCTGGGATTCAGCGAGCAGATCCAGCACAGAGGGTTCTGCCCCTCCTCCCCATTCATGCAGAGTACAGTCTGCCTTCATTAAGTGCAGTTGAAGGTTATGAATGGGCCAGACTTATTTCTTACGCCCTTGAAGGTCCAGCTGCTTCCCATTACAAGCAGAGGCGATGTCAGTTCTCCTTGAGAAGGTGCAGGCCCTGGCTAATCCCTGGCAGGTAGTTATAACAAGACCCAGAGTTCAGCTGGTAAGAAGGGGGTGCTTCCGGTCTTGAAGGCAGGCCAGATCTAGCTCCAGAGCTGTCTTTTCTCCTTTATTACTTTCCAAGTTTCTCTATCTTTTATTCAAATTTATTATACCGAAGGAGATGTAACAGCTAGGCTGTTAACCTCAGTTTCCTGATTAAATTCTAACACAGGTTCAAATAAGCGTTTGTCCTGCTCAATTCCCATGATCAGCCTGGCTAATTCAATTAAAATCAGATTAGAAGTTCCCCCTAACCCAGCCTCCATTAACATAGCCTGCCTGTTCTGTATTGTTATTTATAAATACAAATATACAGATCCTTTAATGCAAAAAATACTGCATAGTCTGAAACATATAATAGTATTTGAAACCCTATATCTGTATTGCATGTGGGTGATATCCTTCATACTGGTGATGAATCCACATGCAAAGGGAGGTGAGGCCAATCTTAATGTAAGTGTGCTCACTCATGCCTGTTACTGTGCCAGTACACAATGCTGTGCGGTAGAAACACACTGTGCACTGCTGCAGCGCCAGAGCAGATTAAATGCACAGGGGTTGTCTTGTACCAGGCATGCACCTGGGGTTGGCAGCAGCGTCAGTCTAGGAGCCCTGAGAGTGAGGTTTATAAAGCACCACCATCTATAGATCACTGTTGCTGTGGCGGTTCTGCAAACTCAGTGTATTGTCTGCTATTGGTTTATTGCTTATTGGTAAAATCTGGTTTTGATTGTCGGCCTGTCTTTCCCTCTGCAAACTTGCAACCTCCCCTTCCCTTTAAGAGGTTTTTGTGTAAGGTTCTTAATTCAGTTGTGGGGTGGGTGGAATGGTCCTAGGATTCACTAACCCCCCCCCCCCACCCCCCCCACCCCCCCCCCCGATCGGTAACGGTAAGTGCACCACGCTGTGGGTGTGTAGACACATCTGCTTCCACTTCCAATTTCATTTTCCAGAGAGGAGAAAGCATTAGACTTTCCCTGGACCCCTCCCCCCCCCCCCCCCCCCCAAAAACAAAACCAAAAACCCCCTTGGATCGGTCCCTTGTGTCACGTATGGAGACCCTTGCCTGAGCTAAAACGTTTTGTCTTCGGGAGGGGTAGGGTGTTGCATGAAGCGTCATTATAGGTGACACGCAACGTCGTGCATATTACTACCGTTGCGCTAGAGTCCAACAGGCAATGGTGATGGGCTCCCGATGTTCCCGTAACGAGTCACCCCTACCCGTACAGGGCTGTCTCCGTTTCGCCACCCTAAACGCCGGTCGTCATCGTGAAGAGCAGTGTTTGACGACACAACAGGTCGTTCGAGCTAGTAGACTGAACAAACTTGGTCCTCAGTCACTGAAAACACAAAAGACGTTGAAAGGTCATTGTAAATCCTTGTGGTCCGCACTACCCGTGTCACGAGTACGCGGCGAGCGCTCCCTTGGTTAGTCATCGTGGTGACAGGAAGAGTCGTTTCACAGTGGGTCAACCGGTTCCACCATTCTCGTCGACTCTCTCGACTTAACCCATGAAAAGGACAGCACGAAGGTAATTCGGTTGGACTAGGAAGATCCAATCAACACGGTATATATTCCGGACGGTAGTGCAACCCAAAGATCGGACACGAAGTGGTACACAGTGTCAACTATTACAGAGTGTCCGTGTCATAACACACCTTCGTGTGAAAGGTAACTAAACTCGGAGATCCAAAATGGACTCGATAGGGACCGTTAACACGTTTCCATCGCCCTACCCCCAATTTGCCCCTGGCAAACCCTGTAGGGAGAACACTATAGAAATCCAAGAATTTCCCTCTCAAGAGGTTGGTTTGAAGAGTATGTTACAACATAGTCAGTAACGTACCAAGCAAAAGCTGTTGTGATGGGTTTAAAACATTCAGAAAAGTTCAAACGAGTTCCATTTATAATAATGCAATCACATTTAAATACATATGAGATATACAAAAACCTGATTGCATTCTTAATGATTACAATTACAAATGCAATTATAATTACAATTACAGTACCAGTGCATTCAGTGCAAATACTGTTCGCCGCGTCCCCATATTTAGGTAGCTTCTGAGACTCCTTGTCAGACATGACGACAAAAAGTTGTAATCCCCTTGTTGATGGATTAACACTTTGAGTGTCTCGACCTTTCTTGGCAGACCCACACGTCACTCTCTGCCTCTAAGATTTTCACAAAGGTTCTTTAGAACAAAAATGTACGCAATGTTTGGCTGGGGGTTTTTTTTTTTTTTTTTTTTGGGGCTTGGTTTTGACACCCCCCCCTTTTGGACACAACAGTCAACATAAAACATAACCGAAAAATATAAAAAATAATTAATACAGTGACAAAATATTTCTTAACTTGTACAGGTTCTCTTATAAGGAGTACTCCTAGATAACATCGGTCCGGTCAAGGAAGACGTCCTCACACGACACTGGCCCTTTAGTTACTAATAGCTCATAACCAATCAAAATGGCGTAAGGGTTCCATGATGAGAACAGACACCTTATGGGTGACGGATTTTGGCACATAAAATGTCAAAAACGACCGTCACCTGACACGGTCTAGTTTCCATTTCCTCGTAAAGAACATTGGTAACGCCACACAAGACATGAACTATATTATAACTGGTTACGGCAGTGGACTAACACAACGACGACCAGGGTTACTGCCCACATCATGTACACGGCACGCAACTGAATCTCCGGGGCCGAAGTCATCCCTAAAGGGAGTCTCGGGTTCATCCATATACAGATTTTCCATAACTCCAGAGTTTTGAGAAAAACTTTAACGACACAAATAAGTTTTGTACATGACGTCACAAACACACAGTGATAATTGGTTAGGGAAGAGTCGAGAGTTCTAAATTTGAGACATCTGTGTCCTCCCTCTGGGTCATGAGACAACATGTGTCACGAGGTTTCCAGGGTTTGGTTATTACACGTTTTGTAAAACACCACATCGCAGCAATCCTTGTTTGTTCCGTGCAGTTGGTGCTGACTTGCAGCCGTCACCCTTTTTTTTTAGTAGAGCCTTCGCTACTTATTTGTATTTGGGTTCTGTCATCTTGAAGAAGACGACCTATCTGCAGATTAGCCTTGCGCGTTCTTTCCACGAGGAAACCAAATTTTTTTTTTCCCCGGTTCAGAGTCTGTTATGTACCATTCGTGTGAATTCCTTTTCCAACTCCTATTGCAATGGGTCTTGGGTCAAGCAGTGATCCAAAGAAATCTCAGCTCCTACTGACTGTACACCTACGGTTGAATTACACGCCTGATCGCGGCCGAGCGCTACGTGAAGGGGGTTGTCCTGTTATCCTTTGAAGTAGGTACAGACCGTCCACTGCGCGTTTATGACAGATTATGAAGATAAATAAGAAAGGGCTGCAGATCTTCCAGGACCGCTCATTGCACCGACCAGCCGCGTTTTCAACCGACTAGGAGATCGGATGCACGCGTGGGCTTACCCAGCCGTTTCCCAGAACAGGACTCGATTTAATGTGTTGGTGATAGATCTGGACTTGGGGCTCTTCGCTGGAAACCTCTCGGTTCCGTGGTAGACAGGATCCCCACTGCTGCTTCCTATTCAGGGAGTCGCACTGTCCTTTCCCTGCATCTTAATTCCGTTGAGGGCCGTTTTCACTGCATGCGTCGTGCTGGCCTTTTCTCAGCTTTTATGTTATTTCCTGGATCGGTTCAAACCCGGCATTCTCAACGGGGGGGTCATAAAAGGACAAAAGGTCCTGACCCCCCCACTTAAAAGGTACCTAGACATTTACGACTTCTGACCCCCAGGCATTCCAGCCAGTTTGTGACCCATGATAGAATTTTCTGGCTGGGCCTTTGGAACTGTGTACTTTCTATGCCTGGTTCAACCATGCCTTTGTGTAAAGCGTTCTTACATGTGGGGGGGAAAGTAAAGTGTCGACCACCAGTCCACGTGCGAAGATGCCGGTCCAACGAGGCAGTGTTTTAAAACGTGCATCTTCAATATCGATATATAATCCACAAGCCCCGCAGGGTTGTATTATGCTGTGTAAGATGCTCGCTCATTTTATTAGGCATGCTTTGTGTGACAGCGAAGAATGATTGTGGTTCGATCTCCCTCGCCTGGGCGGGGTGTGGTATAGGGAACAGGTACCTGGGACTCATGGCTGACAGGCCTTCTCAGGGTTGCGGCAGCGGCCCTCTAGAAAGCGGGCGGAGCTACAGTACCTAGTTAATCGACCGGAAACGAATGTGCATCCGGGTTGGAGGAGCGGTTGCACCGTAACAAGGGGTCCTGATTGGCCCGGTTATTAAGGGGACGTTAGTGATTTGATTGTCTTTGTTTGAATCATGGGTGAACTGGAAGGAGCCCCCTGGGAGTTGTTATCGGTGGTGTGTTTTGTTTTTCTTTGTTAAACCCCCCACTCACTGTTTGTTATAAGGACGGCAACAACTCGACCAGCGCTGTTTCATACGGCCAGTCACATAACCCCAGACAAACATCACTGGCCCTAGTGACGCACTGTATTGATAGGGCGCGGACCTCGAGCACGCATGTGACTGTGTTTGTGTCTGTGTACGTGGGGGTGAATCGGAACGGGACTGTCTTCTTTGGGGACAGTGGTATTTCCCCGAGCCACACCTCTTATTCATGTCACCATGTTTAATTCTTTATTGTTTACGCCACCAGGCCTGGGCTTACAACCCCCTTAACCCCGCTGGCGCCCCTGGCTCCTGCCGCCTGTTCTTTTTCCTCCTGTTGCATTACCTCGCCGCACCTCTGTGAACCACCTGCCCATTCTGCTAGAATGCCCAGTCACCGGCTTTTTTGGCTTGTTGCCCGCTCGTTGTGTGCTAAGCTCCGCGCTGTGTGCTCAACCAGCCTTATAATGCCCCCTTTCGTGTTACTTGATCTCCCACTCCCCTGTTCCTTGTGGTTGGTGTCTTCCTCTTCTCCGCGGCTGGAGTGTATGGTCTGGCGCCTTTCCCTTCCCGTCCCTTCTTCCTTCACAGGCCGCTCCGTGTCTCTTTGGTTCCCCCTCCTGGTTCCACCATGTCCAGGCCCCCGTTTATCCCGTCTCCCCCCCTGTGTGGCACAACAAGGCCCCTCTCTCCTTCCTTATTAATTGGTGCTATTGCGTCTGCTGTCCTTCGCTGTCTTCTCCCCTCACGCCGCCGGCCTGTTGCTAGTTGGCCCCCGTCGCCCCGGCTCCCGTGGTGAGTGGCGGACCCCTGTGTCTTGCCGATCCCTCCTTGGGCCCTGTGCCTCGCCCCCTCCCCCGGGTCTGCCCACCGGCCCTTGTCTCTCCCCCCTGTCCTTTCCCTCTCCCCTCCCCAGCCCCTTCTCCCCGTCCTCGCTCCCCCCCTGGCCCATCCTGCCGTCCCTCCCTCCCCCCTTCCGGCCACTCCGTTCCTCCCTCGCCCCCTGTCCCTTCTCCCGGTCCTTCCCCTCTCACCCCTCCCCCTCTGTCCCTTCGTCCCTCATCTTCCACGCCCCTATTTCGGTCTGCCGTGACCAAATACGTGCCACGCCCCCTAGGACTACCTCCTTCGTCTGGTCTTTCCCTCGGCCCAAGTGTTCCTCTGCCACTTGTGACCATGTTGCCTTCACGCGCCCACTGCCTTCACATTGCCCATGCGTGCTTTTTCCTGTCCCGGCCCCCAGTCCTGTTCTTTCTTGATTTGTGTCGTCCCGCAGCTTTGCCCACTCGTTTTGGGAAGGGAGTTGTTACACTCAGGGTCTCCTGAGGGTGTTTTGTCTGACTGTATGTATCGTACAGCCCTCTCGTCCCACCTCATCCATACGTTCACAGTTGGTGTGTTCGTGGATCCCCTCCCTGGTTGCAGTAACCAGCCTTCTTTGGCTCCTCTTTGTACCACATGGCCTGTGGTTTGCATCCCAGGGCCCCGCTTTTCAGTCTGTCCGCCGCGACCTTTTCCTTCGTCTTTTTGCTTTTCATGTTCCCCTCCAATAAACCTCCCCGCTCTCTCCAGATGACCTATTCCTCTTGGCCCTCCTCGCCCTCTACGTGTTGACGCCGGTGAACTGCAACACAGCAACAGCGTCCGAAATCCCCTCCGGCTTCTTGCCCCTACGCACCCCCCTTATCGACAGCCGGAGCTCGCCCCTCCATCATTTCCCCCTTCCCCTTCCGCCCCGCCTTTCTTTTTTTTGCACCCCATCGACCCCGGTTTTTGTCTGATCTTCTGAGCCTTACCTTTTGCCCGTCACCTCTCGGTCCGTTCCTCCCCAGTCGTTCCCATGCCTTCAAACACGTCAAATGCCGTTACACCCTGCCCCCTCCCCCCAATCCCCGTCGCCTGCCCCCCATTCGGGCCCTGGCCCTTCCTGGATTTTCCAGTCCCTCGCGCTTGCTGCCTTGCCCTTCCGTCCCCTTGCAAACTCACCCCTGAAGTCCTGGTCTTTCCTCAGACCGAATTTACCCAGCGGCGCTGTGCCGTCGTAACCCTGGCAAGGAGTGCTGCTCCGACCCAGCCCAGGCTGTCCATTTCGAGCCCGCCCGCTGTGTTCCAACTTACTGGCCCTCCTTTTCTGTTCTTCCTGATTGGCCCGCGCCAGCACCCCCGGCGCCCCCCCCCCCCCCTTTCTGGTTTCTGTTTTACCTAGCAGGCCGAGGCCCCTGGGGTTTATTCGCCGCCTGGCAGTGGCGCCCTTTTTCTCGAATGACAAAGACCCCTTGCCACCCTGTGCTTCCCGAGCTCTATTTCTCCCTCCGGCGGCGCTGACCCACCAGCTTTGTCATGTGCTGTCTGCCTCCCGAGCCCACTACCTGTTCTGCTCCGTGCTCATGGGCCGGCCTGTCGCCTATATTCTTATCGTGAGGCGAGCTTCCCGTCAGCATCATGCCTCCACACTTTAATCTCATGGATAATCCCGTGTCGACCCCAGCGGACTTTCCGCTCTGGCCAGAGGTCTTGCTCCCCCTATGAATTCCCTCTTGTGCCTTGCTCCCATGAAATCAGTTTCCGCTCTGCCCATTACATCCCCTTTGCTAGTTTCATACCTAATGCTACCGAAAAATGGTTTTCGCCTTTGTCTTTCTTTGATTTTTTTTTTTTTTGCTTATATAATTCTCTCGCAGGTGTCCTCGAATCTCTGGGGATGTCCGGGTCGTTTGGCCCCGTTCCGACATGCTCTGTAAGGGCTAGTCCGGGGGCCTGTCGCGTCCTTCGAGTATTAAGTGGTGTGCCGGTACCTACCCCCCCCCCTCTCCCGTCCCGGAACCGCTTGCCCCATGTTTTATTTTACGGCCCCCCCACTCTTTCCCCTATCCCTCTTCTGGACTTGCTGAGTGCCCCAACGCTCCACTTCCCCAAACATCTTCTCAGTTTGGTTCTTTTTTTTTTTTTGCCTGACTACCTCAAGCAGCCGTCCCTTTTTCTCTTTGGAGTGCGGTCCTTGCCCAGGGTTTTTTGCCCATGATTGTCTTGCAAAGGTTCCCACTTGATTTCTCTGTACCCTCAACCCCTACCCCCACAGTCATTTGCTTTTCATATGCCTCTCTGGGTTTCCGGGGTCATGCCAGACCCGCAGGGTCGATCAAGGGGCGTCGGGAGGGGCTACAAACCCCCCCCCTTTTTTTTTCATCTGTTCCGACGGCTACAGCTGCCGGTGGGCCCCGGGCATGCGTCGATCATGCTCGGCTGCTGTCATCTGGGTCCCGCGGTGCCATCAGAGCAGCCCCATTGGGCGCTCTCACGTCTCCCCCAACCAAACAGGGCTCCAGTAGCATCGTCACCGGCCCACGCACTACCGCACCCACGAGTTTCCTACCCCCGCCCTGTTGGCCCCGTCTCCCTCACCACCGCCGACGCTAGACCCTACCCCCCCTGTCCCGTTTGGTTCTTCCTGCCCTCAGGCCCACCCGAACACACATCCTCGGGTAGCCTCTCTTCCATCATAGACCCGCCCTCGCCCGCCCTTGTACTAAAGACCCTTGCCGCATCTTCTTTCAAGGTACGTTCCTGCACGGCCCAAGGACGGTACGGTCCGAGCATCTTGAACGCTGGCAACCCACTGTAGTTGCTTTTCTCTTCTTTTTTCAGTCCTATATCTCCCTTATCTCCCCCTATCTCCTCTATCTATAGTAGCATATCTCTCTATATATATATATCTCGTATTTACTAATAGTAATGATGTCATGTGTCCTCTTTTCTTTCCCCTTCCCCCCTACCTTTTCCGCTCTCTCTGTTTTGGGAGATAGAGGGGGTGACCTTGTCCATTGACTCTTTGGATTTGAAAGCGACGCTTTCCATTTACCTAAGAGTTCGTTGCCGCGGGTGGCGATTGCAGTTTTCTGGTTGAAACGCGGTAGCCTGGTCCATGATGCTTACACGGACAAGCCTCGGGGACTGGGCAACCCGGCCCCCCACTTCCCTGTCGGGTACCCGGCTGCCTGCCGATGCTTGGGCTTGCTTGATCTCCCCTCGCCGCCCTCGCCTCGCGCTGTCCCGTCTTTCTGCATGCCCTTTGGAGACGTGCCTGTGGACTTTAAGCCCGCCTTTTTGCCTGGTTCTTCATAACCTCGGCTGGTCTTCCTCGCAGGGCCACTGCCCTAAGTCCTGCCCTGCCCGCTGTTATCGGGCTGTATTCCAACGTTCAGGACTACTTTTATGATCCTTCAAACCGCTCCCCGATTCTTCCAGGCCTCCCGCATTTTCCAGTCCCGGCGACTCCTACAGAACACCCGTTTGTATTTATTCTAGGGTTCTTTCGGGCTGCATCCTCTTTGCCCCCCCGCCACTCGCCCCCCAGTAGCATCCCCTGATAGAGCCCTGCTTTCCCGCCCTCAAACCACGTCGCCTTTTCTTTTCATTGTCCCGCCCACCCCCCGCGTGGGTGCTCTCGTGGTCCCGGCCGGCCGCAGGCCGAGCAGCGGTGTCCGGACGCCAAAGTTTTACACCACTAACAATCCCTCCGGCCCCCCAGGCTGTTGCTCTCCGCCGGGCCCACGGCGCCCAACGTTGCCTCCTTGCCTTTCCCTCTGGCGCCCCCCCCGCCGCCTTGGTCTTGCACTATCTGTGGAAAGGGCTTCTCTGGCCTCATTTAGTCCTCCGGTATTTACTAAACGAGTTTTTCTTTGATCGCCGCCACGCTCTCGACTCTTTCTTCTTTCTTTCTTCTTTCTGTTTTTTTTTCTTCTTCTTCTTCTTCTTTTCTTTCGCTTACCGGGCGGCTTTTGCAAAACACGGGGCGCCAACAACTTTCTAGCATATTGTATACTGTTAGATAATTCCCACGGGACCCGCCCTGGCTTTTTCCTCGCTTTCGGTTTTTCCCCATCGGTCTTCCGTCTATTCCCCCTTCCTATCCGCTATCTTTCATGAACGTAGCACTACCCGCAACTTCCCCCTGCTACCCATGCGTCTCCCTTGGTAGCCAGGTATAGTGCCCTCGGCACTGTTAGCATGTCATTTTCGTCCTAACCCATTGTATGCGCCGGACCTTTATGGTGCCTCCATATCGTAAACAGCACTGGCTCCATTCCGGTACTGCCATCCATGCTCCGCTTCCGACTTGGTGCCCCCGCTGTCCGTCCCGCGGGTCCTGCCTTTTCCGCTGTCGCCTGCGGTCCTAGTGATTTCTGCTTTTCTTGCGCGTTGCTCTCTGACTGGTGATCCTCCGTCTGTTCTTGAGGTTGGTTACTGCCACACACCTCGCGGGGGTGTCGGCGGGCCAAGGTTCCGCTCCGCCGTTAAGCCTACGCCCGCGCTTTCTCTTGCTACATGATGTTGCCAAGGTCGACTTTCCCCACATCAGACCTGCCTCTACACCCCGTTAGTCCCCGGTTGGCCCAACGAGGCCACGGGACGGTCCAAAGCTATAACCACTGGCGCGGACAAGAATATCTGAAAACTTTTGTAGGTGTCGAACAAGTGTGCGGGGGTCTGACTGAGAGCAAGTCAATTAGAACGACCTCTGGTTGGTTGACTGGGGTGAGTGGTCAGAACGGTGAGGAGGATAATAAGAGACCACCCGGGTACCCGAAGGAGCCCATGGATGGAAACTAGTGCAATGTGTAGCCTTGGCGGACAACGCTCGCTGATTACAACGGGAGAAGCAACAGAATGGTCGACCCGGAGCAGTCACCATCAAACACACTCCAGCTTCCAATGTGGATAACGCTGTTCTTTGTGAGTGAATATGAAATGCTTGTGATGAAAGGCCCTATGTATATATTACTATAACGCACACTTATTCTTCATGGTGATCTGCGATGAGCTGTGTTGTGCTTTTGGTCTTGTAGCATGAGACAAACAATACACACCTCTATTATGATACAATATATAATGTAAAGAATCCTGTTACATCCCTAAGCATGAATGCAATCTGCTGCCCCAGACAAGACATGCACAGGTACGCTGCGGCTATATCAGAGGTTGAGTCTGGAAGCTGTCACACTGTCTCCTGAATAAACTTGTATTCCAAACGCAAAACAATCCCATTATCATGTGTATTATTATCAGCATGCTTGGGCCAGGCAATGTCCCATTAGTGCTTGTCAACGGTAATTGATGTGCGGTAATTGAAGGATGATCCCTCGCTGACACAAAGACCTCGCAGTCCTTCCAGAAAAATTACACCTGTCATTTATTATCTAAAGGCAAGCAGCTCAAGATATATTTTAAAGTAGACTTGCATACAGCATTTTTGATAGGATGAGGAGAGGGTTTCCGGTTTCCTAAGGGGTTGCAAGGGAAGGTGACACTTCTTTTTTTTTTTCAATTGCTGGTGGTCTTCTCCCTCGGTTTCACTAACCGGAGTTGCCCCATCGTGCCTTAGTTTGTTACTTATACTATGTCATGTGAGGAACTATACAATTCGATACCTTGACCAACAAGCAATGGAAATGTAACCAGCATAGTACTGTCCCATCAATGGTTCATGCCATGTTCGCATCCTTGTGCAATAAATCAATGTTCAGAAACATTGCAATGCCATTGTGAGTTATACAGTCGACAAGACGGGTTCTAGAGCACTATTTCAAAGTACAAATAAACGTCTAACTCTCTATCGAGCATGCTTGTTTTCAAAACCACCTTGAAAATAGGACAGGTATTTCCACCAGCGTCACTTCTCCGAAGCATCTAGCGTTTTCATTAATGACGATGAAGTACTACATTTATAAACAACCTCCGGGTGGTAGTGAGTAGAGAGGTGGGAGGGTTCACTACCCCTCTCCCTGAATGCTCATATCAGTCTGGCCATAGTGTCCTCTTTCGTCATTTCCCTATTGTTTCCAAAGATGGCCCTGACCTGAAGGGGGTGGGGGGGTGTCCTATTTATAATTTGCAGTTTCCTCCTCTCTTATTGTTGCCTCTCTCCCCTCCCCGGCTTCACTTCCTATGACAATGGTTTTGTGTGTGCATGGGGGTCTCGGCTGTCCTTTCCTCTCCTTCCTGTTTGCGAGTTATTCTCCGGCTCGCTGATTGCCTTCAGTGATTGTCTCGTCGTCTCCTTGATTACTCCTGTCTGGCCAAAACAGTATTTTCAAGTGCTTTGTTTGTACCGGCGCCTTTCTTCACAGAATCTGCCTTTATGGAAAAAAGCTAGACTGTCATAAAGCCACCTTCCAGTAAATACAGACCTGAATAAATACATTTTGGAACTTGCAAGGGGCTGCCTGATAATGCTCTTTTACAATTTGTACTTATGAAAATACACAGGTTGCACATTATATACAATGTGTGTAGTATAGCAGGTTTACAGTAATCTGTATCGTATACTATTATGTTTCTTCTAAGGCAGTACACAAGGGATGTACTCCAAGGCTGTTATACAAGTGTTGCATGTTATATCTAGAGAATTACGGACAGGTTTTAGTTTTGAATGAAAAGGTTTCTGAAAGGTCTAGGTATTAAAGTTAACATGACAAGTATTCATGAACAGATGCATGAATGGTCATACTAGTTTTTCTCGGCTGTTTCAAGAATTATGACTGGTCTGTGCCCTGAGATCTTTAACAGCTCTGTGACCCTCCTTTCCGACTAAGGGAATCAAACATTTGCCCGCTGAGTAGGAAATGACGCGGGCCGGAGTTTACAGAGACAAAAACATATTTTGTAAAGGGTCCCTCTAGAGACACCAGTGAACAATAGCTCACAATGGCTGCAAACAATAGCCCTCAGTAGCAGAAAACACACGTGGCCTATCCCAGGTGCCTTTCCCTGTGTGAGAAAAAGGGTTTAGTTTGATTATTTGGCCCAAAGAAAGCTCAAGCCAAGGTTAAGCCCACCTGGATTTAAAAGGCCTTGTTTGAGGGAGTAAGGGTGAACTCTGACCATGGCTAATCTTCGTTTTATTTGTCAGACAGTGACATCTGTTTACCTCAACCTCCCAGATGTTTCCTAACCTGCTTCTGGACCGAGCGAAGGCATAGCCAGCCTGCTTGCCTGTCCTCTCGGCCTGGTGTGTGTGTCACCGGGGGTCCCGTAAGCGTTGTTTACCAAGGCCTGTTATTGCAGAGATGGTTGCCTAGCAACCAGCTGAAAACATACCAAAATGTCATCATGCGCTGGCCTTAAGAGAAAAGGAAACGGTTATTTTTAAGTGCAGCACGTAGTTTGAGATTTTAATAAAAAGTTGTGAAGAAAAAAAAAACATATGTTTTTTTTTTTTAATTCCATGAGGATATTTATAGCAAATTATCCAGTGTCTACTAAAGTATTAATACAGTTAGATATAGTTATTATGATATATTGCAAGCCGGTGTCTTAATGTATTGTACCCTACGACACCCAAAGAGCACTTTATCAGGATCTCTGTCGTTTTAGGGTGTCTCAGTGCCTAAGAAACACAGCAGATGCTTTGTATTCCAATTCTAAATGGCTTCTGAAGGAAAGGGAGAAGTGTGTAGCAATTCTTGGGATAGAGTTTGAATCAAGACATGTTTTCTTTAGGTGTTATAAATACTGCCAGGGAGGGATTGATACTTGCACTGTGTCAGATCTTTTCCTACAGTTAAATTGACTTATTTACTAACAAGACAAAATAGCATGTGCTTAATCGGTGGCTTCAGTTGATCTAGAATATCATGCCAATCACAACATGCCATAAAAGTACTAATGAAAGAGAAGCCACCTAGTTGATCTTGTTTCATAACTATTACTATAATCTGTTTTCATGCGGAACCAAGATACTGTAAGTGGATGTCAGGGAACCAAGCAAAAACAGATCTATTGATTTCAAAGGCTTCCAGTACGTTCAGTAACGCACTACATTTTGCTGAGATGAATTAGTAACAGTAAATGGGCCAATCCTGATGAACACTGCAAGTATGGGATACGGATGCAATAAGATGAAATGCAAACGGTGCCGTGAACTACGCCAATTTAACACTACAGTACGTACTAAAGAACAGAGAAGTCACCAGAAAGGGACAGGAAGACTGTAGCGAAAGTGCAGACCCCCTTCTTGTCATCCTCTCATCCCTGGGAGCGGAGACTTGGGGTTTTGCCTTCCTTCCTACCGGCTTATCAGAGAGCGCAGAGGCACGGGGGAGGCGCCTCTGATGGAGTGGGTCTGCCATCACCTGGATTTCAAAACAAAACTGAAGTCACCCAAAGGTAGCCCTCATTCTGTCAACACTGAGCCCTTGTGTGAATGGAAGACCAGAGATCATCTCTCTGTTGCATGCTAGTTCTGCAGAGCTTCACTGTGCTTCATCCTGATCTTGCCATGGCTAGGGCAATTATTACCATGCTTTTGCCATGGCATGCTTTTGCTACACATTCCTAGGTTAAGGCACATTCATTAGGACCTGGTGAAGACACGCTTCAAGCATAGTGCTATTAACAAGCATACATAGTGCTTTTAATTCTGTATTAATCCTACTGATGTCTTCCCCAGGGGTGATTTATTCATTTATTAACTACATACAATAATGTTTGTGTGAGCCTGCGAACTGGTGTAGTCTCCAACTCACTGCCTTCGAACCAGCTCTGTGGTTAAATACATGTCAAATAAACGGATAGCTGTTTTAATGATACGCCTGTAGATTATATAAGCACAGTTTCTGAATCAGTTCTTCTTTGTCTTTTTCTTTGTTTGTCTGATAAGCGAGTCATTGGTTGTCTTTTACTGTCTGCCAGTGCCAGCTTCACTTTGTATAAAAGGAAAGAAGACTGACATTATCAAAATACCATTTGTAACTCCAATAGCTCGCAACTTACCATCGGCATACATTTACAGTAATGTCCTTTTTTTGTTGTCAAATATTAAACCTTCAATTCAAGCACTGGATCGGATCGTGTTTAAGGAGCCCCATTTTAAAGCTGGTATTGCAGAGATGTGGCTGTTACATCAGAAGGAAGAATGGTATAAGCTGTATGCAATTTATACCCACAGCAGGTAAACATCCCCGGCTAGCAAAGGATGTTCAGGTCAATAAGAATCTCGGAGGACTATTGTCTTTATTATTTATTATTATTATTAGATACATATAAATAATAATAATACTAATCATACTATAATAATAATTAACCCATATCAATAAGTAATAGTGAAACAATATATAAATACACCCAAGTTGAGTGTGTTAATGTCAACAAATACAGTGTACTGCTGTCATAAGACGACATCTCTGTTGCTGGTAATGCTGAAATTTGCATATTCCCGATTAGCATTACAAGAGCCAATCAAATTCACTCGTGTTTCGCCAAAGCCTCAGCAGTAATTTGTATAGTTTAGACGGGGATTTAGCTGGCCAGTTAAATATTTAGCTAAATCTTAAATCTTGCTACGATCTAATACAACATTGACTGAATAAATCTGGGAACACTAATACACATTGCGGCACCACATAGTTTTGTTTACATGGTTTGGTCACATTGATAAATATTGTTATTATTATTATTATTATTACAAGTTGCTCAACGATACATCAGCAGGTTTCAATATCTTGTCCCCCAAAAGAGAACTGTACATCTGCCTCTTTGCGGGAACCTTCAAGAAATCAAACAGGTACATCGGATTGCAATGTTAGTGACCCTAAAATGACTGCTGTCTGTTAATCGCCCCGTATAATCGGTTTTTGAAAAGGCTTTAATAATGAGGACCCAACTAGTCGAGGAATGTCAAGGTCCTAACAGACCACAACTGACTGCTGTCAGTGACGGTGGAAGAAGACAGCTGCAGAGGCAGACTCAAACCAAAAGAGCTGCACCACTAGCTCCAGCAGATCAGAGTCTTCAAATAATCACTAGACTATTACAGCTACGGAACTTCTGCTATACAGAAGTTGCAATTGCTCAATACAAATTGTCATGCGATTATTTGCCCACTGGTAATGTTTAAAATGCACCATTACCTTAGTTTAATAAACGTTGGCACAGCATCAGCTCAGAGGTAATCGGCCTGGATAATTGTTACTGTGGCAGTAAAACTAATTTCACTAGACATTAATTACACAGCAGTGTTAATAGCAACTGTCTACTATCGTGAAGAGCAACTGTCTACCGTCCTTCACCTGTGCAGATGTTTTACGAGTACATTATAAAGGTTCCACAGTTGTCACAGTCTGTGTTTTTTTTTTTTTTTCTATTACTATGACAACCTTAAACTTCTGCTATTAATTTAAACATCTACTCCCCTGCCACGCTTTCAAAGCTGTTCTATACAGGGCTTTCTCAGCGAAAGGTTTTAACCTGTTTGCAATAGCACTTGGAGTATATCCACGCATGCAGGGCCTGACGATGATGTCACAGTGACGTTGTATTACCAGTGTATTTATAAGATTAACCGGGGGGGGGGGGGTTAGGGTTTCGGGTTAGGGTTTAGGGTTAGGGCGTCCACGCTGAGGTCCAGCACAGTATGGCTTAAATATCCACCTATATGCAAACGTAGCTTTAAAGAGCTTGAAGGTAGTATACATGTACGAAATAAAAAATTTATGCTATGATTTATAAATTGGAAACTTTCAACTTGCATTGTTGAATGTTAATACATTATATTACAAATTTTATACATCTCTGCATGTGGACTGGGTATATCTTATATTTTGTGCTGCAGTTTTCCACGTCAGCCAACAGATGGCAGCAAAGATCTTTTTAATGGTCACTAAAAGCGTGCTAGCAATATTGAAACTGTTACCGCAGCTTTAAGAGAAGGGGTGATAATCCAAGAAGTCAACACATTCTCAAACTAAAAATCATGGAAATGATATCCTCGTAAACCTTTAAATAGAATTGTGTGTGTGTCCTGAAGCTTTTTATACCAAAGATTAAGTTACTGTTACTGCAAAAAAAAATGGTTTGGTTGTTTTCTATTTTCAGGAAGGAAGGCAGAAATGTGCCTCGTCTTTATTGGTGTTTTTACTTTAATTCCCCTTCTCTTGATATTCCTCTGCTCCAGGTGTCTCAGGCAATCCCATATCTCTGCTCTGATCGTCTGGGAGACAGGATGTGGTGACCGGGTTGAGTGTCAATGTTGTCAGCTTTCACTTCCTGTGACTTAATCAGTTCATCATGGGGCCCGTGCGAGAGGCCCCAAACCTGCTGACATTACCCAGGGACCAGTCAAGCGAGTCCAGGCAGTATTCCCTACCAGCTTTGCTGGCTCTGCAGACCCATTAAATAGAAATCTGCCCTGAGTGAGGAGTCAGGGGAATTAGAGGGCAGGATGATTTCATAGTCTAACTATTATTACCTGAGGGATGAAAAAAAAGAGAGAGAGAGAGAGAGAGAGAGAGAGAGAGAGAGAGAGAGAGAGAGAGAGAGAGAGAGAGAGGCTGTTTCAAGGTATTAAATAAAGCAATACAAAAGCATTTCATAATAATATGTTCTGGCAACCATGCACTGGCTTTTTCTGTTAGTAGTCCAGGATTCGTTTGTGGACGGGGGGTATTTGCAAATGTAGTGCTATGCAGCTCTGAGAATACTGAGCTTTTAACTCTGTCAGCCTTCCTTTGATACAACAATCACAGTGCCTGCAAACTAACTGTGATCTCAGTAGTGTAGGAGCTTTGCAGTCTGGGTCATTTTTAACTTGGCTTCTCTGGATTAACGCAGCACTCACAAAGAACGTGGACCTTAATTCAATTCTCCAATATCTCATCAGAGAGTATTCCATCAGCTACATCCTGCACCTTTAGCAGTTTGCTCAGCAGATTAAGGCAGAAAAGTGTCCCTCGGTTTATAATTCAGCTGAGTTCAGCACGAGACTCAGTCAATGTGAGCTCAGCTCCCATCTAGTGCAGATCACCAGAAAAACATCCTCCGTCAGCTGCCATAGAGACCAGAACTGTCACAAACTCAGAACAGGATAAAAACATTAAACGTTTGGGTTAAAGGGGGTGGTCCGGATCACCCCCGACCCCCCACTCCTTTCCCAGGGGGTTCCTTGTGGGAGGGAGCTGTGTTATATGTGTCAGTTGAGTTAAGGTCAAAGGGCAGAGGTCAGGTCTCCCCTAAATGTTCCAATGTGTGCCCAAATGTACAAAAGTCCCACCAGGTTGTAATTCGGGCATCAGATTTGACAAGGGGGAGGGGGGGGGGGGGGGGGGGGCATTTAAAATAAACACCGCACTGGCCTCTACTTTCAGAGTTCAGAGTGCGAACTGGGTAGGAAATAATACCTTGTCAACTGTGATATAATATAAATATGTGTTTATTTATTTATTTATTTATTTATTTATTTATTTATTTATTTATTTATGTGTTTGTTTATTTATTTATTCTAAATAGGTACATTTTTTGTAAATAAAGAGGAATCATTTTTGCTTTTTAAAAAGGTTGTGCCCCCCCCCCCCCCCGAGCGCCTTGTCAGTCTTCTCAACTACATGAGCTGTATATGTGAAAAGTACTTGACGTCTGCTTTATGAATTAAAGAGCATGCTTAGAGTATGCGCAAAGCACAGTGTGCAGAAAGTAAGTGAAAAATGAATATTATTAAAGAACTCTGGTGTTCCAGTAATTCCTATAACACACCGCAACGACCCACGGCAGAAACAGTGGCTTCTAGATGTTGAAACAAAAACAAGTGTGTCAGTTTTAAGATGATCAAACTTAGATTCTTATAATGAGGAAGTGGACTAATATAGCAGATCAGGAATTAAAATTAGAAAAGGAGTTAAAAATATATACATAAGTAGTGTGCATGATACATATTCTGAATTCTAAAAAAAAAAAAATTCTGTCTTGCTTTCTCCTGCCATAGTTTCCATAGAGACGGAATGTATGTTTTGTTTTTTTGTTTTTCTTTTGGTATTATTCTGTTAAAGGAAAACGCATAACACAGGGGTGCGCAAAAGCCTAGTCTTTGTTGTGAGTTCTTTCAGTCCAGGTTGTCTCGTTGTCTCAGTCATGTTTCCAGCTGTTTCAATTGTTTAATTGAACGGTACAGTACAACAAGAACGCTCTTCAAGTGAAGCACATATAGGCAGACAGACTACACTGTATGCATGGATATAACCAGACCAGATAGAAAGCTATGTGTTCCTGCTGTGGCCTTGCTGGGTAGGAGGGTGATTTTTTAAGCAGGGTCTTGTCCTTTCGTATTTGAAAATCTCGTGGGTGTTTCCTAATTTATATTTACAGCCAACCGTTTTTTACTTGCCAAAGAAAAAAAAAAACCCTGTCTGTCCAGCAAGGCAAGAGCGAGCCCCCCCTCCTGACCCCCAGACCCCCAGACCCCCAGACCCAGCATCACAGCCCTAAACCGGGGTATGAGTGATGACAACCCCCCTGACACAGCTTTCAAAGGAGCGTTTCATCCGAACGGAAAGCGTCTTTGCAATGGCATGTATTTTGAGGAGAGAATGAAAATACTGTTATTGAATCAAGATTGATCCTTGCAACCATACAGCTGCTTGTGTCACTATATTTAGAAAACAGTGCTCTGATTGTACAGTTGTATTGTTTTCATCTATGTACCATACATTTGTTAAGGCAAAGAAACTTTTGGATTACTTTATTAACATATATTTACACCCATGCATCCTGAACATCTGCATTAGTGATTTATCTAAATTGTTATATATTTAAAAATAAATAAAAACAAGAATAATTACAAGTTTGCTGCGCTGTGTTTATCTTTCTCTCTACACAGAAATAAACAATTTTGTAATCATTTGAACCTTTTGTGTACATCCAAAAAATTACTTTGCTTTTTTTGTAAATGTTTGCACACTGCAGTTATACCTCCTTTCAAACCTAGACAATATACACAATATAATATACACAAATATAAAATTTCAAACATAGAGAGAGAGAGAGTGAAAGAGAAAGGGAGAGGGAGAGAGAGAGGAGAGAGAGAGAGAGAGAGAGAGAGAGAGAGAGAGAGAGAATCATAATAATAACAATACATCATCAGATCAAACACATGGAAAAACAAAAGATGGTTTATTTATAGTTATCAGGAACTCAAACGGGTATTAATGTATTATCCAAGAAGGTAATTAAACTACAACTAAGTATGCAAAATTCAAAACTGTGAATAGAACTGAGACATCTGTTCAAATGATGAAAGGGAGATTTTAAAAATTACATCTATTGCAGATGAACATATGCATTTATTTTTTCTGCTTACTGTTCTGTGTAATTATAACACATCATTTTTCTTTCAACTGTTTACCATAATGCAAAAAATGTAAATAACCCAAAACCAATGACTGATTTATATCATTCAGAAAGCCACAAGCCTACATGAATCATGAAAGAAATAGTCTTTAAGGGCTCCAGCTTTCACAAACCTCTGCTTCAGTTTACTTCAGCTGTTATAACTAGTCATCCTAATTAAAACAAATGTTTTTAAACTGTTTGTATTGCTGATATTTTTATATGAGAGCATTAGTTAAATGACTTTGTTGAATATTGGTGCCTGAAATGATTTTCACTTGGCTGACATCAATGCTTGAGACTCATCCCTAATAAAATTATAAGACAGTATTTTTGCAATTCCCTCGTGCTTTTCCCTTTGTTATATCATGCACTTACCATAGTTTACCTCGGTTTGCCATGTGTATCAATATGCTTTATTCTATAATTTACAATGCTTACCTATGCTTTACTGTGCTTTCACTGTGCTTTATTGGAGGCTGTGTGGTCCAGTGGTTAAAGAAACAGACTTGTAACCAGGAGATCCCCCGTTCACATCTCAGTTCAGCCTCTGACTCATTGTGTGACCCTGAGCAAGTCACATAACCTCCTTGTTAAGTGAGACATTATTGTAAGTGACTCTGATGCACAGTTCACACACCTTAGTCTCGTATCTTGTAAAGCACTTTGTGATGGTGGTCCACTATGAAAGGCGCTATATGATAAAGATTATTGTACTTTGCTATGTTTTTATAAGGGATGTGTTGGCTGCATGCAAATATTCCTTCACTAACCTGGAGTACAGTAGCTGGATCCACACATCTGCTTGCTGTGGTTCGAGAATAGAGAGAGAGAGAGAGAGAGAGAGAGAGAGAGAGGGAGGGTATGTAAAGAAAACAGCTGAGACGCACATTCCCATTTTAAAAGAAAAGAAACACACAGGCTGCCGCTGTGTAATTCAATACAATTTCCTCACAGGGGTTTCTAATTATACAACATAATATAAATGTGAATGGGGGGGGGGTCTTTGTTTGAGAGCCAGGGAGCGCTCTGTTTTTGTTAGTTTAGGATACAAGTAAAAATCTCATCTATTTCCTGTGCTACAGGAAGCTCTGCCATAACTTCAAATATAATAATTTCCTCTTTGGAAATAGGAGGATTGTTTGAGGAAACATGGAGTTTCTTGTTTGTTTTTTCTAGTCGCTATAAGCGTGTCAGCCTTTTCACATCTTACCAAAAATGAGTTTGGGACGGGACAGTACATATAGCAATAGCCTCAGGTTCAAGCTCATCTCCATTCTTTTCAAACAGAAAGGGATCCCCACCCCATCCCCGACCCCCCCCCCACCAATGTAGAGGGACAGAAAGGTCTAACCAGACTTCGTGGAGTAATTATATCTTCACCTGACACTTATCTTTCCAGTTGGCTGAAGCACCTCATTAAAGTATTAAATGTTAATTCTCTTGTCTATATACACAGATATATATATATAATATATATATATATATATATATATATATATATATATATATATATATATATATATATATATATATATATATATATATATATATATATATATATAAGAAAAGTAATTGTTAAATTCAAAACTAACTTATTATCTACAATATTTTGATCTTAAGCCTAGACATAGCTAGGTAGACTAATGCTGTTAACCTGAAATACAAAGGCCAAAACTCCTAATTTCATTGTTAGATAAAGTGTTTCTGTAAACTCTATGGGGTATTTGTACAGGGCTACTTGTATGAATTTAGTTAACTGCTATGCATACGTCGCTGAATCGCTCTGAGGCAGGGAGTGCACACACCCTCCTAAATGCAAACTCAGTCTTCGGTGGGATCTTGCTAATACTGCCCGCTGCTGTCACACCGATTCTGGGGGATTGCAGAGAGGGCTGGACTGGTTAGCCCTCTCTGGACCTGCTAGAGTTTCTGTCTGCACAAACAGGAGGCAGAGCAGATGAAAGATTTACTCTGTACAGAGACTGATATCATTCCAAATGCAGACATTACATCACTGATGTGAAAAGCTGAACACATGGAAACTAATCACCCAGCAGCCTATTCAGACACTGTGTGCAAAATCGAACCACATCGAGATTCCTACAGCAGTCTATTCAAACATTGTGTGCACGATCGAACCACATCGAGATTCCTACAGCAGCCTATTCAAACACTGTGTGCACAATCGAACCACATCGAGATTCCTACAGCAGTCTATTCAAACATTGTGTGCACAATCGAACCACATCGAGATTCCTACAGCAGTCTATTCAAACATTGTGTGCACGATCGAACCACATCGAGATTCCTACAGCAGCCTATTCAAACACTGTGTGCACAATCGAACCACATCGAGATTCCTACAGCAGCCTATTCAAACACTGTGTGCAAAATCGAACCACATCGAGATTCCTATTCATTTTATTATGCATAGGCCTTATGGTTTTTTTTTCAACTTCTCAAACTGCATAGTGTTCACACAAACTGTTAAAAATGGTGCCCGAAGGGGTATGTAACTGAAGACTACTAGAGGGTCTGGAATAGGTAACAATTTGTCAGCTACTCCATATTAAAGGAGTAAAGTGAAGCCAGCGCTCTTATATGAGCGAAGACCACAGAGCTGAAACCCATCCAGCCTTTATTGAGTGCTGAGTATTCGAAACAGTCGCTAATATTGCAGAGATCAGTAGTTTTAAAAAAAGAAAGAAATACAAAAGGATATCTGTGCAATTCCAGTCTGAGAGTTTTTATTTTCGGTTTTGGGTTGTTGTTCAAAGTTGTAATCCCAACCAAACTGGCTCTATAATGCCAGATTAACCCACTTTGCATGTTACTCTTAACAACTTAAAGGATAGGTAGCTGGAGTTAGGAAAACCCGAGCAACGTCACTGGCTACCAGACATCCAGACACCTGGCGTATTCAATAGATGAGGGTGTAAAGGTTAGGAATGCTATGAAATCAAATATAAGTGTTTGTGAATAACTATTAATACATGTTTGCCACCTGTTGCCAGAACAGCTCCCTGACTCACTCTGCGACCGTAACTGCCTGCAGCGTTCTGCACCACAGCACTCGTGTGCGTCTCCCAGATAAAACCCACAGACAGTAAATCAACACGCAATGGCAGTCTCCTCATGGGTCTCTCAGGGCAGCCACAGACCTCAGCTCCAGCTGCCCTGTATAACCGTCACCAGGGAACGGCCTGGGCAGAGCCTGAGAACAGGAGTGAGTGTGAATGACAAAAAACAGTCAAGAGAGCGGGCAGTGGTGGCGTCGTGCATTGAGCTTTTAAAGACTCTAGGGCTCTGTTCCCATTCCCAAAGCATTTTCCTTCAGTAACTCAAAAGCAGAATCAAACAACTACGTAACACATTTCCGAGGGACCTAGAGTGAAGGCAGTGAAACGTGGCAGATAAGGATTTTCCACATTGCCCAAATAAATTAAGCAGAATGCTGTATTTAAAATGTGTGTGTGTGCGTGTTTGTGTGTGCATGTGTGTGTTTGTGCTTGCATGTGTGTGTTTGTGCGTGCATGTGCGTGTGTGTGCGTGCATGTGCGTGTTTGTGCGTGCATGTGCGTGTGTGTGCGTGCATGTGTGTGCGTGTGCGTGCATGTGTGTGTTTGTGCGTGCATGTGTGTGTGTGTGTGTGTGTGTGTGTGTGTGTGTGTGTGTGTGTGTGTTTGTAGTGGTTGTTTGTTCAGACTCTGCTGTGACTCACATATTGTTTTCGCTGAGCTTTGTCACTCATTGTTAGTCTGGGACTGTTTCCTCTTCTCTGAAGGATAAGGCTGGTCCTCAGCCTCTCTGCCAGGTCATCTAATCAGGGGAGCACAGACCCACAACAGGATGGGAGGGGAACAGGATGGACCACAAAGGGTTAACTCCGCAATGCAGCCCTTCATCTCTCAGCACTAGGCTATGGCCTGCCATTCCCATCACAGCTTTCACTGGCATTCTGCACAAGTGCTGAATGGGCTGAGCACTGCCGAGTGAAATCTGAATTCACAGCTTCTGATACAATCGAGACCACAGCAGACTAAAGCACTTGAGAAGAATGCGTTGCCACAGTGCCCTGTGTTTAAATCCAGCTCGGGTTACACAGGGAATGGGTTTTCAGGGTCTGTTAGAAGGTGGGTTTATGAAAATACTTACAAGCACCAGAAAGCAAAACCTTTTCAGTAGAGGTGTTATAGCATAATAACTGTTAGACCCCAGTGGTTTAATAGGGCAGTTTGACGGAGAATGTATTCTCAGATGTGAGTTAAAAAACTGACCTGTTTCAAACTGTCTAGTGTAGGATATCTTCACCCTACCCCCCACACAATGTTGTGATTTAGAGAAATATCTATATTTAACACAAGCTTTGTCGATGTACGTGGTTCAGTAAACTCTGTTATGATTCCTTCAGGTTTTACTAAGCACAGCTTGTGTTCTCGCAGAAGTACATCTGATGAAACATGTATGCAAGGAGATTTAGTACTGCTCCAAACTCTTACATTTACAGTTAGGATTCAACAATGAAACTTAGAGAGGCACTTTACTGGAACCCAGGACATCTGCAAAACAAACCCAGCAACTAGCATTGCGCACAAGAAGCTCAGACACAAGCAGTATGAAAGAATAGGGCAGATGTTTCTTATGCACTGTAGGATGATACAGGGAAAAGATTTCACAGCATACAGGAGAGTGCACTTCTGTCCGGTCACTGTACAGTACAGGCACAGTCCTGGTTCTTTGAGGGAGGTTCTGTACTGGGATGAGATCAGGCACGTTATGATGCAGCAGCTAAATATCTATATCTATATCTATCTATATATATATCTATATATCACCTGTCTGCATCAACATAAAGCAATTCCCCAGGAAATTGCCTAATAACAATAAAACCAGGGTAAATGCAGACCATATTTCAGGAGTTTGGAAAGACTGCAGTGTAAAGGAGAGCCGGGGGAGTATATATAAGAGAACCTGGGAAACTTGGAACCAATTAAAGAGCGTAGGGCTGCCAGGGTTTTTTTTTTTTTTTTTTCCCGGTCGCACGCAGGGGGTAACTTCCTTCCACTTTCTATTTCAGGATGGTTCAGGAGAGCAAGGGGAGAGCAAGGGGGGGGGGGGGGGGGGGGGGATGCACTTCCACGCTACATCTGTACACCGCTGTACTGTACGGTCACGCTTATACTCGGGGACATCTTCAAGTGAGCTCCAGGTATTTCTATCAGTATGAGAGTGCTTATTAGGACCATTATTGGATCGCTTTTTCCAATAATAATGATAATCGTTACAAATGTAATAAATAAGAGAAGCTAAAAGAAATGTCTTGTGCTGGAGCATCAGTCTGCTTGAGTTAGTGTTGAGTATTTAAATATCTGGATTATTGATTTTAATTCTGTAGCCCCCAGTAGCAAAACACAGATGCCATTACGATCCTGTTCATTTAATTTGAAAATGAATAAAAACTGGGTATGAAGCTAAGAGGAATGTACCTAAAATAAATTACAAAGCTTTTGCTGAGTATAATGGTCTGGCACATCAATGAAAGTCGCATTTATTCGTCTCATAAACGCAGCGAGGATAAGCTCTTGGCCGCTTTCCAGATTTACCCTACCTTCTCAGCAAAATCTCCTGCTCTCTAACCTATAACAGGCCCAGTCCCTCTACTCACTTCTCCTGTTCCATCCTGAGTCTAACCTTGGTGGAAATAATAGTGACAATTCCAGCTCTCATGACTGAAATCCAGTGCTTTAAATCTAGCATGGCAATTCTATTGTCTGCCACAAGGTGGAGGTAAAGCGCCTTGCATGTCACCCACAGGAAAACAACAAGTAAGGGAAAAGTGTTTATTTACGCACAAAACAAATGGCAGACAGGCTTGGTAAGTTAAACCATTTACTGTATGCAGAACAGGTCCTGGTCATTTTTTGCATTATTTGTAATTGCGTGTTAGAGTTTTATTTGTTGTAGACTTTTTCACTCTTAACAGTCCAGCTGGGAAAGATTAGCCCTTACCCAGCTTCCCCACTTCAAATGGCTAAGACACATTGTGTTGGTCTACCCGACCTCTCTCACCTCTTCAGGAAGGCTAAGAGTGTCAGAGGGACGCGTGGCTCGGACCTGGGGGACCCTGGGAAGGAGCAGGCAAATCGGCCTTCCTGGACCCTTTTGGCCTGACAAGCTCATGGCCTACTAAAACTTTTTAGACAGACAAACAAGGGCCGGCGTCTCCTGGGGATAATGGCAGCTCTATAAAAATAAAGTTCTCAGAAAAGAAAGAAAAAAAAACAATAAAAACAAACCTCTCCCGTCTCCCAAGCCGCGCCATTCTGTCAGTGCGTGCGTCTGACCCACGGGAGCTTGCAGCGCGAGATGTAAACATTTCGGGCGGAGTCCGGGCCGCGTGTAGGGAATGTTCGAATGATGAAAGGAGCACCCGACTGCAGAACAACATTCTGTTTAGTGGTTGAAGTTGTTTATGATAAACAGAGATACCCCCTGATCTGCGGCTTAGTGAATAGACCCTTGACTCTGTACCCAGTCCCAGAGACAGGGCTAACCCCATTGAAACGTGTGCTGTGTTCAGCAGGCAGCCATGGTAAGATAAGGCATTCCCCATTCTTTCCATGTAGAGGGGGAGAAAATGATAGCCGCTATGCTGATGGCTTGACCTGGTGCCTTTATGTTTGAAGCCAATAAATTCTGCGAAGCTAAATGATATTGATGATACACTGATATTGTAGCAGGGCAGTGTTGGGTGACACCCTTGCAGTCATTAAGGGTTCAGGCTTTCTCTGGAGAGATAAGGTTCTAAACTCTTTCAAACAAGCCTCACCTCTTAGGTGGTTGAGATGCACACGTGTGGACAGCATAGTCACCAGTGTGGGCCCAGCCCAGCAACTCTGTCACTAGTCTCTTTTCAGTCGAGCCTTATTAAAAATCAACACTGTAACTTTAAACCCAAGTTTCTGCTTCAAATTCATCGCAGGGAGTAGGACGTGAAGGCATGAATGGAAGCTGAATACAACTTTAGAACGAAGCTTATAAATGCTTGGTATAGCCTAGTAACATCTGAAACACTAGGAACATTTCAAACAAACATTCAGACCTTTTAATTAGTCCTAGCAGGGACTAATGCAATGAAGGAACAAGACTGATGTGCAGAAAGACCTTGTTGTTCCCAAACCTTGCCAATGTTCTCATGTTCTTATGATTAGAATGGAATCTAGTCCAGTCTGCTAGTAAGAATCTCTCAGCTACATCGCAGCCGGCTTCCCGGGCCCTGAATCTGGGGGCAGTGTCTGCCAGTACCCTTGCCATGTGCTTCCCCAGGCCGCGTGCAAACATGTACAAACACTCGGCAGTTGTTTAGAATCGCACCCACACTAGGGACATCTCCCCGGACCTAATTGCTCCAAATTGCAATTAAACATAAACAGAAATGGGAGATGGGATGGGATGGGAGATAAGAAAAGCTGCCCCATTATCTGGCATCGGTCTAATTGTACAATTTATTTGTTTCTGAATTCTGAATATTTCAATGGCGGGGGGGGCGGGGGGCTTGTTTGTGGCTGAGCTCGCTTGCGTAGCTTTGAAGTTCTTGCCAATGTTATAGCAATGTTCTAGAATTTTTTTTTTAATTTATTTTTTGCTAAACGTGGAGACCGCCCAACATCTTTGACTAATTGTATTTATTTATGATTCATAGAGAAAGAGAGAGAGAGAAAAAGGGAAAATTCTCTGTATTCTTTGACCTGAAAAAATAATGGGGGATGCGGTTTAGTGCCAGTGCAGGTGTTGGTCAGAAGCAGTAGCCCCCCTCCCTTTGGAATTTAGCTAGACCAGGATGTAAGATTCATCATCTGGATTTTCTATACCCACATCACAATAACTAAGCAAAGACCTGAACACAGTTCAGCAAGTACAGTTACATCTGTTGTATAACAATCAGTGAACATCTAAGCTGAACTATACAGATGGGTATGCTTTTGGTTTTCTGAGAGGTATATTAGACATCAATGCAGAGGCTTGTACTATCTGTATGTGTGTTATTTTCTATGGAAAAAAAATCTGTTACTAGGCCATTAACCTCACAGCAATGTGATTTAGCATGAACATGACAACAGGAATTACAACAAATGGAAAACCCCATAGAGCCTCGCTGTTGCGCACGTCCATTCCCTGCGCGTGTGCCCTTTTAAAAGGACGGCACAGATGCATGTTGTTGTTTTTTGTCTGCTATCGGGTGCTGTTCTAGGGTAGAGAAGCTGGGGCCGCATGCCTGGTGTGAGGTAAGTGAAGCATTTCTGGAGAGGAAACTGTGGCCTGCTCCCCTCTCCTGCTAACCAGACACGTCCAGGCTGGACCATAGCTTGTGGGTCGTCGTTCTTGTCACTCGCTGAGAGTCCAGGAAATGATCTTCCTCCAGAAGGGAACTGCTGTGAGGTGACCAGTAGCAGGGGGGGCTCAAACGGGGGGACGGAACAGGCCTTAACCAACCACAGCAGCAGTTGGTGAAGGAAGCAGCTGGGGGGTGAGAGAGCGGGGAGCGCTGTGTCTAAGCCACAGCTTGGAAGAACAGTTTGCCGGCATTAATCATTGACCTGCATATAGCACTTCCAGTATGAGCCAGCCTGGAACTTTTACAAAACAAAAAAAAACAAACGCTGCACTGATGTATAGTGTGGCTTGAGTTTACAGTGTATTACACTAAAGAAACTATAGCACAACCATTTGCGGCCCACAGCATTGTCAGCATTGGCAACACAATGGATTGGTAAAAAATAGATTGCAGCTGGTAGCAAACTGGTATGTGGTGCCACAATACAGCAATGTATTTCCAGTGCTGACTCGGTAGTAGTTCACATCAAGTGTATGTAACTACAATGTAATAAGGCTTGGATTTCATAATAATTGGTGTTACTACTGTTATTATAGTCCAGTTAACAGTCCCATCTAAAGCGTTTCCATTCTGCTGTTACTGTTATTATCCCATAAAGAAGGAATGTTTTAGTTTGCACTGCCTGACATTTTGAGTTTCTTTTATATACACTAATGTGTGTAGGCTTATATACAAGTCTATACCCACCAGTTATGGACTGCTGATGGCAGACCACACCCGCTTAAGTGGTTTGCACTGTGCGGTGATGATGGGTATTCTGGGAATGAATTCCTCTGGGGTTGCGAAACTGTCGTCTGGCTCCCAGATTGGGGCGGGACAGTGTGCTGGAACGCATGAGATCCAGCACTGGCTGCTGCCTGGCTCCGTGGCTCTCTGATCACTTTCCAGATAAAGTAACGATCGGCTAATAAATGATAATGGTTAGGATTAATGACAAACTCCTGGGACAGGTGTTTATAGCTGTGAGATGATTTGCCCACGCCTGCTAGACAGCTGTGGCAGCTGGCAGTCAAACACAGCTCCCTGGGGCTCAATCTCATTCCCCTGGCCCAGAGAAATCATTGGAAATGTGAGATTCCAAGACCCCACCTTTATCCCAACAACCCCATAATCCCAACGTTGCTGTAGTCCTGGATTTCCACCCGCAGGGGTGATTTACTGACCCACTTGTGAGTAACATAAAATAAAATGAGGTTTGCAAAAGTTTGGCTTTATACTTTTTCGGCGTTCTTTAGATAATCAAAACAGACCCTCTGGTCAGTGTCAGATCCCAACAGTAAAACCTCAAAATTGTATTTGAAATAATAAAACAAATCCATGCTTCAGTCTTCAATCTCATTGCATTTTGAAGGCCAATCATACAGCACTCTCATTGCCATTAGGGAAGCACGTTATCAGGTAAACGGAGAATCCCCTTGCAACAGCGGAGGTATTCGTTTTTCAGTTTAAACAGCGAGGGGTGCTGTCAAACTCAGAGACGTGACCTCAGTTATTAATTTCCCTTGTGATTTCATACATGCATATATATATATATATATATATATATATATATATATTATATATATATATATATATATATATATATATATATATATATTCTGTTTTTTGGGGTTTTTTTTAATAGGTTTGCTGCCCAGAAGGGTTATAAATTGCCAATTGAATGATAAGTGAAGTTTAATCTTGGGCACATTTTTATAATCTTCTGATAGTAATATGAAACACCTGGGCTCAGTATTTATAGAATGATATACAATTTCATTGTGTCTGTCACACAGCTGCTGAAAGTACATCTGGCACAGGCTTGACACAGACTTGGAGTAGACTGATTGCTTTTTGGGGTTTTGTTTTTTTTTTTCTGGAAAGTTATAAGGTGACTAACTCTGGGGATCAGGTCTGTACATTCCATACCCCAAAGTTCTGTAAAACTGGAATCCCTGAGCGGCTACCATGGTAACACAGAGTTCCCAGTTCGTAACTGGGGATTCCACAGGGAACCTTTGCTCTGGAGCTCCTGCAAGTTAGAAAGGCCAGTGAGCTTAATACAGACCCTGCAAAGCTGGGGCTGATAACTCGCCGACATCTAAAGCTGGGATCCAAGGACAACCAATGACCTTCAGTTCCACTGAGCTGTTGTGGGGATTGCTGGTGAGAATTGGGGCATTCTTAATTGGGGAGGATAATAATTGGGCACTCAAAAAAAAATCTTGGGCATGTCAAGGAGAGGATGATGATCAATTGACAGATTCCTCCGGGTCAGAGCAGGGTAAAGCAAATCCGCTTCCCCAGTGCGTTGGTTCATTATCACCTCTGGGTCCGGGAGGAGAGTGCATGTGCTGTTGAAAGGGAAAGGCTTCATTTGAAAAGGTATTCCTGCCCCCCCGAGCCCTGTGATACAGCACTGTGATATGTGGATGGAATGCCTCCTCTGTGTGCCTGGATCATTATCTATTCCGCGTTCGACGAGCCCTGCCTTCAAATCCAACAAAATTGCTGCCTCTTGTTTAAAGAAAACTCTAAACCGTGTCATTCCTCAGCCACTGCTCAGAGAGGCGTGAGCGCCAGGAGACAGAGAGGAAACCCTTGGGGGGATCGATTTGACGCTGGAACTGACAGGCAAGCCAAGGGCAGCCAGTCACTAAAGAGACTTTCAGGGGATCATGTACTGTACAGTATCGAATCTCCCCTGCTTCTTATTTAAGTTCAGTGCCTGCTTCAAAGTGAAGGCTCAATAGATACAAATCTGTCCTCTCCCTCTGCTTGCCATACCTGTTACTGTTACCAGGACATATTTGTTTGCAATCTCTATATTTGCTATAGTCTGTAAAGTGAGCATTTACTCCAAAACAGGGCTTAAGAGACCACTCATTATTTTACTTGGTTGCTTGATTCTGGTTTTGTCAAATTAAAAGAAGTGTTTTCACCTTTCAAAACCAGCAGTCAAGAACTGGAGCAATCCCTTTGAGAATATGCTCTGTAGTTTCTCATGGTTTCACCTCAGTGCGAAATGTACTGGTGATGGCCTGCAGCGTTGACATTGTCCATCTTGAGCTGAGCGACAGGCAGGGAGTCAATCCCACTGTCACCCCCTGCCAAGCAAAGCCAAGTCACGATGTGAGGCAGCTTAAAAATGAAAAGCACAGCAGAAAACACGCTGAGAGCTTTCTTTATTCCTGGCTTGCATGTTTCCGGGATAGCGTTCATTGATGGGAGCTTGACAGGTTCAGGGGAGCTGGCAACCAGCATTTTAATAAAGACCAAGAATGTGTGTTTAAATGCATTGACAAACGACCTATGTGGCATTGCCAGAGGCAATCAACACAAGAGCTGCAGATGCAGTTGTTTGGTTCCAGACGATCCCAAGTGTAAAATCTCATCCAATAACATCGCTCCTGGTTCTCCTTGGTAAATGCTGTTTTCTGTGCCGCCATCCTTGCTGGAATGGTTTTGGACCCACAGCGGATTTCCCAGACAGACGTGTTGTCATGGTTGCGCTGATTCCAGCAAGCGGAGACTGAACATGACCAAACGCTTCCAAAATAAAAGTCGCCTGCTCATTTTCCATTCAGCGTCTGCTTGCAGCTTTAAGAGCAGCAAGCTGCTACGTAACTGGGCAAGTGTTTGACCACCCTGTGTCGCGGGAGATGGGGCTGGGGGGGGGGGGTGAATGGCAGCAGAGCAGCGTACAGCATGTGATGGAGGTTTTAGTGTCTGCAAATGTTCCGTTATTACAAGGCACTATTCACCTTCTGGGTTTTTGGGGGTTTTTTTTGTCATGGAAGCCAATGAGGTTTAAAAACACGACAAGTCTCTGGAATGCAGCCTGTTTTCTTTGGACCAGCTCGCTGCATACTTGAGCCATATGTATGTCTGACAGAGAGGGAGCTTAAATTAAAAGCATATTGGATCACAGAGCTGCACTGTTCGTAATTGTTATGACTGAGCAGCAGATATTGAGG
>NC_054569.1:1600433-1620627 GCF_017654505.1 Polyodon spathula | reverse complement strand
TGATTCAACCCCTACTATGCTGGCACAGTTACCCAGCTCGCCACTTTACCAGCTGTCGCTCATCGATATAAATGAGCTGCTCAGAAGGGAGTGCGCCCCCTACCTGGCTGAGAGGGCTCCTGCAGGACTGTGGAGGAGAGACTCCAGTCCCTCAGTCCCAACCTTACAGCCCGCAGCCATCATTTATTCATAAAACACCTGTTCTCCTTGTAAACAACAAAACAGGACACTGAGAGCCAGATTCTCTCCTTCCCACTGCTTCTTGCCTAGCCACAGAACTGGAACCTGATGCATTTAGCTGGAGCTAAGGGGGGCATAAGTTAAAGCTAGTTAGTATTTTTTTTTTATCAAACTTCAGTCTAAGGATCAATTTTTAAAACATCTAATAATCTGTTTTAACAAGGAATAACAGTTTATTACAATAACATTTTAATGACACATTAACAGTGTAAAGCTTTGTGTTATAAAGTATTCATAAGCTTTTTATAAATGGCCTCAGTAAGGTGTGCTTATTGCAGTGTATTCATATCGACTTTCTAATAGATCTTGAAACAGTTGTTAATTATCTTCCACATTCAGCTGTGAGCTACTGTACAGAATCGTCTAGAGCAGTGGATCTTTGAATAGTATTTTATGGTTTAATGTCATGCTTAATGGCCCTGAAGGGATTCTGAGTAGTGCTAGGTCTCTTTGTTTTAAATCCCTCAAGTTGATACAAGTGGTGCTAGATGTGACTCCAGATTTATAACAATTCCTGGCTGCAGATTGTGATTGAGATGGTGGGGAGGTTTTTACTCAGAGCTTTAGACACATATCCTAATCAGAACTTCAAATCAGGATATGCAGCCTTCAGAATAATAATAAAAAAAAACAGAACTTGACAGAGATTTTAATGCTGATTTCTAAGACAACTAAACCACTTTTAATTCCCTGTCAGTTCGATATAAGGTCCCTTATAAAATGCTCCCCTAGTGAAAGCATAGCAAAGTGTAATAAAGCACAGTGAAAGCAAGGCAAAGCATAAGTAAGCATTGTAAAGAACAGCAAGGCATGGTAAAGCATATTAATAAGCATGGCAAACCAGAGTAAACTATGATAAATGCATAGTATAATCATAGGAAAACTGAAAAAGGGTTAGAAGAACTGTGGCTCTCACGCTGTATGTCGACGGTGGCGCTGGTCTCCTTGCCGTTGGGCACGGCCTTGTTGGAAGCCCTGCAGATGATCTGCTGGCCGCTCTCGATGTTGGAGGCGGAGATGTAGAGCGTGCTGACCGCGCTCTCCCGACGGCCGTCCCGCAGGAGCGTCTGTGACGAAACAACAGGGTTACTGTCTGTGCTCGGGGAACAGAAGGAGAACCGTAGCAGAGCTAAGCACTGGGCAAGCAGAAGCAAGGTCCAGGACAACTGAGAAGCGTTGGGGTGCCACCGCGAAAAACAGGGACATCCGAACGGCAGGGCGTTGTTAAAAGTTGAAACTCTCTAGAAATCCTATAGTCATCCAGTAGGTAACATTGATAACTACTGCAATACTGACAACCCATTAATACTGTGTGTCCATTGCAGTAATAGAGTGTCTTGACTTATCTAACTTCTGCTCAGCTTACGGTTCCAGCATTGCGGGGTTGCCTTTGTAACCTACATGGATGTGAAAGCACAAAAATTAAAACGGGATAATATTAAAAACCAGGAGCTTTTGGTGTCTAGGGAAGGCATATTGAAATCCAGGGGCACCTTCCTCAAAGCCAGGACGATCCAAGGAAAACAGAGATAGGTGGACACTCTAGCACAGCGTGACGAGCCCAGGGAAGCAGGGTCTAAAATGGTAAGCCTTATAAAAAGCAGCCAGTCTCAAAGAAGCATACCGGTATTGTAAAACTCTGGATGCTAAGACTTTAAAGATTATTTTAACAATGTCTTTTGAAGGGTTGTCTTCTAGTCGAAATGCTTGTCAAAGTTTCTTTTAGTCTTACTACACATTGTACCATGAGGGTTAGAGTTAGGCACAGGGAGAGCAGAGAGGGAAGCATAGGAAAGCATAGGGAAGAATATTCAAACAAATGGCAAAATCATGACAAAACTTACAGAAATTGGTTAAGATAATGCTACAGAGTCAAACGTTTCACAGTTTTAGCCCACTTTCTGAGTTAGATTACCATTATTACATTTCAAATCACAAGTCATAAAACTCACAGTAATTTTTTTAATAGGTATGTACTCGTCTGAGCAGAGCTTGCTGTTTGTAGAGTAATGAAAAGTCTATTTCTAACCAACTGCCCAAACAATTCAGTCACGACTTATGTGGGAGGGAGGCTAAGCAGCTCCCATTTCCCTGAACCATCATTCCCATCCACTAGCACCCCTATCTGCTGAGGTTATAAAGAAGTGACAAAGGAACCACATTTACATCGCTATAAAAGTTACATCTTAATTGCTCTTCCCTCGGAGGTGCAGAAAACTGACAAACTGTTCTTTATAGCAGTAATTAATTCTACATTTCTCTCCTTTCAGTTTTGAAAAGTAATAAAACCTTGTATTAACAGTCTACCTAAATGAGCTTAATAATATGTTATTATTAAACTGGGGGGGGGGCAGAACACGTGTGGTTTGTTTAGCACTGGCATGGGGTTCCACTGAACTGGGATTTGAACTCAGGGACTTCTTGGTTACAAACCCAGTTCTTTAAGCACTAGACCACACAGCAGCCTATAATAGCAACCCCTGGCTTCTAAATATAGCACTACACTGCTGATTTGTGCTGTTTGTGCTGGGGAGAACATGTCTTTGGGGGAAGATATAGAACTCAGGATACTGTATGGGGCCCATAGTTCCAGTTAAACAGAAAAGCTGAGGATCTAATTGGAAAAGTGCAGTAAAGAAAGCCTGAGGGATTATAGGAGCTGTGGCCTGTGGAGGATATGTGGCTGTGCAGTGTAACTGTACAGTAATACCGGGAGCGCTGATTATGAACCTGATGAAAATACAGGCTATGGAAATAGATGCAGAAATCTCAGGAGCAATTGAAGTGCATTCTATTATGTTTCCAGGTTAGATAGACTTTAGTCTGGTTTTCTTTGATGTACACCTCAAGTTAATACATTTATAGCACATATTTTCCCCCTTAAAAAGCTTGATTCAGTGCCTTCCAGAGCCCAGCTTTAATTTCTGCAAAACGCACTATTGCAAGTCAAGAAGGTTAATTAAAAAAAAAAAAAAACAAGGTTACAAGAAGATGCAGATGAGTCTTCTTTGAAATTAATATTCTCCTCTGCAATTAGACTAACTACTTGTCTCGCAGACGAGGAAAATGTTACATTTATATATTTTTTTATTAAATGTTAATTAGTAACAATTTCCAGAGGTTTTTTTTTTTTTTTTTTTTTTAGTGAGAGCTGTTAAAAGTCTAATTATATTGCAAACATATGCTACTTGAAAAGCTACTTCCGACAAACTTTTTGTCTTCCCTTTAACTCCCCGACTATATCTCGTTCAGTGAAACTTCCAATTTTCTGGGGATAGACATCTCTTCTCTATTCGAGTTAGAGTCGAAGTGTCGGGACTGTAGGATAGGAAATTTATTAGTTAAGATCTTTACTGACACAAAAGTAACGGGTGTAATATGTAGGGTCTCTATTTTACATAGACGACCCACGTTTGGACACTGGTGCGTACGGCATTCGCTTGGAGACTTGGTGACTTGTGACATGACTTCGGTCCGAATAAAATTGTTCGTCAATATCTCCTTAAATTATATATATTACATATATATATATATATATATATATATATATATATATATATATATATATATATATATATATATATATATATATATATATATAATTTTTTTAAATTTAATTTAGAGTGTCCAATTATTTTATCCCTGATTTTCTTCCCAATTTAGAATGTCCAATTATTTTTTTTCCCCTCGCCGCAGCAATTCCCCACACAGCTCAGGAGAACTGAAGGTTCGTTGGGTGTCCTCCGATCCCACGACTGAGCCAGCTTCCTCTTCTACACATAGACCAGCCCTACAGTTGTCCGTCTGAACTCACTGAGCACCTGGCCGATAGGGTTCGCTGTAGTGTGATGAGAAGAATCCTCAATAAAGACCGGCAACTTCGCACAGCTAAGACACGCCCCTGCACCCCCCTGCACTCCCCTGACTGTGTGACTCGCCCTGCACGCCACGCGTCCATACTTTTAGCAGGTGAGCCACTCAGGGACTCCTTACCTTATAGGGAACAAAGTGTAATAGATAACATTCAGCTTCTTACTGTAGTGCAGACTAACCAGAACTAAAGGGCTGCATGATGACAAGATCTCAGGAATAAAAACAACGGCAAGCGTGAAAATGACTAATACAGAGTTGAAAACAGCAGATGCTGCACATCCTTTGCCCCTTGCCCGCTCCCTCACTCCCGACACAAACAGCGCCCCCTACCTTTGAGTACATGGCTCCGTTAAGGACCTCTCCATTCCGAATCCAGATGATAGTGGCAGCGGGCTTGGCGTTATTGGCGCGGCAGGTCAGGTTGAGGGGATCCCCAGCCCTCAGGCTCACTATGGGACCCCCGTTGATCACTGGGTCATCAGGGGGCACTGAAGGAGAGAGGAGAGAGGAGTTTGCAGATCAGTAAGATACAGGGTTACCTGGATCGAACCGAATAGCATATGATGTTGGAGTACCATTAAAGTTGCCCGAAAGAAAGTGGTAAAAAACGGAGAGAGAGAGAGAGAGAGAGAGAGAGAGAGAGAGAGAGAGAGAGAGAGAGAGAGAGAGAGAGAGAGAGAGAGAGAGAGAGAGAGAGAGAGAGAGAGAGAGAGAGGGCATCTTGTATGATACTGATTTACATAAGCAAGTGTTGATCACCCTATTTCTATTCAAACTCCAGTAAATTATTGATTGGGTTCTTTGCTCATTAGAGAGCAGATCTGGGGCAGGAGGGAAATCAAAGGCAGCAGCTGCTACACATCAGCGAGAGAGAGAGAGAGAGAGAGAGAGAGAGAGAGAGAGAGAGAGAGAGAGAGAGAGAGAGAGAGAGACTTTTTGACTTTTAAAAGCTCATTATCATATCAATACAAAAACTAACCAAACATCTAATGCTTACAAACAGAAAATCTAAAACCAAAAAAAAAAAAAAAAAAAAAAGAAAACAGACCTCTACTCATTATTACCTCCTTACAGCCAAGGGATTACTGATTAGGCCTTGGCCAATCCTACGTTTTGTAATCACGCTGCACAGGGAGCTGTAGCAGTTCCTGCTTAACCCCTCCAGCTGCGCAGGCATGCCATTCTTTATCCAGCGGCTCAAAACGCATTGAACCATTTGAGTCCTGCGTACCTCTACACATGCACATGCACGCCCCTTTATTGGATTGAAGTGATGGTGGAAAGTGGAAGATTGGATGCCTATGGAAATCCTGTTTGGGGTTGGGCGTTTTGGAGAGTTGATACACTGCGTGTGTTTGTAAATGTGTCAAGACTGTATTAGTGAAGGCTAAATGCCGACCCCAAGTTTTGAACTGTTTATTCTGGCTCTCGTGCTGTGTTTGAGTTTTGTTAATAAATGCGCAGCGGCGCTTTGACAGCTTGTGTGCGAGTCTCTTTCCTGCCAGTGACCCTACCCTGCCACGGATGTCTTTTCAAGGGAACATTTCAGAATTTCAACGCCACATTAATTAAGGTACAAGAATTCCCTTTCTCCATCTGCATAATCAGCACTGGAGGCAGTCTAACCTAGTGGTTAGGGTAGAGGACTAGGAGTCAGGGGATCCCAGCTTATCCACTGACTCTTTGACTGTGCGACCACTAGAAGAGTACTAAGTGATGCTTAGTTTCGAAACTGGCTGAAGTCTCAAGGTAGTCCACATTGTAAAGCCACTCCTAACAGAACAGTTTGAAAAAGCCACTGGGGTACGATTGTAACGCCAGTGCATCACTGTATTATCATGCAAATAGGCTCATATGCTAATGCAAAGGAAGTGTGCTTATATGCGAGATAACTGCATGGACTTGTGTGTGAGACTATTATAGACAGTGGCAGAAAAATATGAAAATCCATGAAAAATTCCTTTATAATGCTTTAATGTGGTGCTTATACTAGGAGACAGGCATGTGATCTATTGTATATGAACCCAAAAGATTAGAAGAGACTTTTGATGTGTTTAAGATTTGGATCACACACTGCACAGTAGTCCATTCATGTTTCAGTATGCTTTTAAATGCTGTTTGTAAAAGGGTGCTAGTGGTTTCATTTCTTGCTTCTGTATTGCCCCCTGCAAGCGTTCCTCTGTTCAGAATCTGCTTCGATGCAGTACCAGCCTAGGGGGTGATATTATTGATGACAAAACAAGGCATTTTACATTGTCTGAGCTTTTGGAAGAAACGTACATTGCGGTCTCTGTGAATACAAAATTAGAGTATAAAAAAAGTACATCACCATGACTACATCCGCAATAGGTGCATAGGAAAATAATTAACACTTTACATTAAACGTCTCTAATTACTGTGCATTTGCATAGTAGTTACATAGTAGTAAATACATGTGTACTTATACATAATTACCATGTTATTATGCATAGTTACAATGGACTTAATGTCTAACTATTTTTGCCCTACATAGTTCTAACCCTTGTTGTTAACCCTAAGTGCTAATACACAGTAATTAGAGACACTTAATGTGTTACCCAAAAAAGTATATATGTGGCTCCACTATATCCCCAGTCAGGGGGGCAGGGAATTAATATCCCGCCACTTTTAAGCTGCAGTCCAGCTACACCACAGTGTGTGCACCAATTTACTGCATTTTCAGTGAAGAAATTTCACCCAGAGCAGTCTTTCTGCAGAATGATCTTGACTTCACCATTGCATCACAGAGGCATGAGTGAATGTGTGTGTGTGTGTGTGTGTGTGTGTGTGTGTGTGTGTGTGTGTGTGTGTGTGTGTGTGTGTGTGTGTGTGTGTGTGTGTGTGTGTGTGTGTGTGTGTATGCGTGTGTGTGTGCAAGCTCCAAGCTCAAAGTAAACGAAATCATACACAATAAAATGGGGCCAGCAAGGCTTGCAGAACCTCGTTAAGTGCGTCGTGTGCACTTAGCCAAGTGTATGCCTGCGGTCACTATGCTGGGGAGATCTAATCCCATCAAGCATGATGAGCACCACTGCCTCCGAGCAATGAGCGCACTGCTGGGAGATGGGAACGAAATGAGTCACAGGCCATTTTTTATCATCCAAACCGCATTTCAGCTAGATGTGTCTGAAATGACTTTGGCGGAAAACATACTGCAAATGGTGCTCTCCGTCTGCAGCGCTGTCACGGCCGGCCTCCTGCATCTGTGAGACTCAAGGATGTGTACTGAGCCGTGCACGGACTGAGCAAAATGCTTTTTAACATTCCTGCAGTGTGTTCCAATCGATCTATTTTACACTATCAACGCGCAATAACACTGGGTACCTGTACCAAATCATATTCAACACAGTGGCGCCTTACTAAGTTACTGCCATCAGGGTGCTAGGATCCCAAGTTATCCATCAGAGCAAAACGCATGAGTTCTCTGTTGTTCAGCAGGTCAGTCATGTGTAGATTACAATGCAAATGAAAGCTCATTTGGTATAATTTGATCTCAACAGCTACTGGCAAGCTGCTAGCTGCCTAAAAGAGAAAGCCAGCTATCAACTTTCCAATCCATTGAGGAAAAGGGCCAGTCCAGTACTATCACAGGGGGGCCAAGCCATACAGAAATGCACCCTATGCTATCGATGAAGAGGGTGTATCACAGAAACCAATTCCCCGCTCAGATCCAGTTTTTTAGTGGTCCGTTCGGGGTTTCCCCCTCACCACAGCCCCTTCGAGCCCGGCTCGAAGGCTCGTTACCAATCATCATTACTGGCCTGTTTGCAAACTCGGCACACCCCTAATGGTTCCAAATTAGCACTTTACCTTAGCCACTCAATAGCTTTCTCAATGGCACAGATTGATTGTCCTCCTGTAATTGCAGGTTTGCTTCACAGAATCACTGTTCAATGTTCAAACCACACTTTTTCTTTCCTGTGTTTGTTTTTCTTGCCCATACACCTTTATTTGTATATATTGTATATATTTTATATGTTTTCTATATTTATATGAATTTACATAATTTTGTGTGTATATATAGTAGTAATAGCATTGGACATTGTCTATAAAAAGCATTTTTGAAATTAGTACATATGTCTAAGTAACCAGGTCAAGGTACTTCTACTTGGAATCTGAATCTCCAGTGTGTTAATTAATTATAACAACATCCATTGTCATTAACCGCTTCATCCTTTACAGAGCTGTGATGAGCTGTAGCCTAACCCGGCAGACGTAAGGTGGGACTACACCCTGGACGGGATGCCAGTGCATCACAGGGCATTACACACAGGACAATTTAGAGTGAACAGCATGTCTTTGGAAGACCAGAGTACCCAGAGAAAACCCACGTGAACATGGGGAGAACATGCAAACTCCACACAGACAGACCCCTAGGAATCGAACCCAGGACCTTACGCTGTGAGGCAGCAGTGCTGACCGCCACGCCACAATGCCACCCTATTATAACAAAACAAGAACAACAAAATGGTAAAGCTGCACAAAGGAAAGCAGCAGATTTTGTATCCAGTGGTGCCACTGAAAATTACTAAAGTCTCACAGACTTATGATTTGATTATTATAATGATTTGTATCTTGGGGAGGGGGGATAAAAACGTTTGTCTCAAAACAAACATGATTCATGGCTTGTTAAAGTGTATTACATCACAATACAGAAAGAAAGAAAGAACATGTTTGCATAGAATAGATTAATTTTTTTTCTTAGTTGGTTTTACCAACACGTATCTTGAAATGCGCACTGTATGTACGCACTATCAAAAAAAAATTAAAAAAAGGTTCTACTGGACACATTACAGCATTCTTACATTCTTACATTTGTATTGTCTGAATGATAATATGGTGTCTAATTTGATTGACTGAGCATCACATACAAACTCAGACATTGTCAGCATATAGAAGTAAAGTACCAGAACATTTTCTGGAATAAAACAGCTCCTAATTTGCAATCTTGGCATCGAGTGATGAAAATGAAAGAGCATTTGTTTTGCGCAGCCATGCCAGGTTGGAAATGACAGATCTCAAGGCTGTTTCTTTTTCTTTTCTTTCAGGAACGAGTGGCATCTGTTGAAATGCCGCATTGCTTTCGTCTCGCGCCCATCAAACGATCCAGTCCCGCTTCCAAGAGGTGAATGCATAAGAGCTGCAAGGTGACAAACGCAGCGAGTTTAGAGATGTTTCCAGCAGGGCTCTCAATCTGAAAGCTGCTGGCTGCTATCCGCGGCTGTTTACTGGTCTGAACACGCAGCTCATTCTCAATAACGGATGCTTCAGATTGGTTTGGAGAAGCACAGCCCTGTTATTATTGTCTGAACTTGCTTGATACAGTAGCTGCCTTCAATGCACCTGACTGCATCGTGGTTTATTGCTCGCTTCTGCCTGTAAGCCTGTTTGTTTACAAGACAGAATTATAAAAAGCATTTGACTTCAGCCAATTTGTTTTCAGAATTGAAAAGATCCCTGAAACACTGCCATTTAATAAATGTACCACAAAGTTCAATAGAATAGATTCCTGTCTAGCCCCAAGCATGATCTGGAAATGCAGCCTTTGGCTGTAATATTCAACAACATTGACCCACCAAACTTTGTGGGGTGCATTTGTTCCTCCTTTTCGGTAGGGTGTAAAAACAGGTGTGGGGTGCTTCGAAATTAGTTTAGTCCCCCAAATAGCGAAGTTTCAGGAACTGGACAAAAAATGAGTCGTTGGACATCAAGGTTTGGATGAAAAGAGTGTATCATTTTGACATGTTTTAATTGTTCTTTGATTTCTTTAGAGAGCTGGAGGTGGAAATCTGCAGAGAAGTCGGTACTCCAGAATGGCACAAGCAAACATCTACCTAACCTCTGTTATGTATTGGGAAGATAAGGAAGCACCTGCCAACCATGCTCCTTGTCTGAGCCCCATTTTGTAAGTCTGTCTGATTTGTCAGACACATTTAATTAGGCTATTTTCTCCTGTTTATTTTACTGTTGTTAGATTTGTGGATATAACTCTTTAACTATAAAGGCTACAGGTAAAAGTCATTCATGAAATGAATGTGCACACACTAGGCTTTCTTAAAAAAAGAAGTGAAACAGTGTCACTCTGTTCAATACAGATAACTAAAACCACAGAAAAAGAGAGACGCTTTTAAAAAAAAAAAAAAAAAAAAACATTGCTTACTGTTAGTAACAAATATTTTAGCATGGCCAGCTCAAATCTGACAGTGTACAATGAAACTACAACATGCAGAGAGCATAGACATTTTTTGAAAAAAATGGGATAAGAAATATAAGGAATTATGGCCATATATACAAAAGAGACCAAAAGCCAAAAAAAAAAAAACAGATTAATTGAAAATGCCTGAGTAAAAAGAGTTAGAGAATCAGGTGGGATATTTAACATTGGGCGGACCCTAAGAGCTACACATTTTTTCGAAATGCTAAAGAGAGGAAGATCATTTTCCAAACACCGGCAACCGTAAACAAGCAGAGTGGAACATGCCGGGCTATCTGACTTTCAAAACAAGTTGCAGGCTTATCTGGGAGACTCCAGTCAACCTTTGAAAAACCACTGTGGCATTACACAATTAAATAAGAAGGAGAACATTGGATTCACAGAAAACGATGTTACAGCGAGGAGTAAAGAATAACGACACGATGCATCAGGCAGTCCATCAATCATCTTAGCAAGTAGAGAAAAAAAGGAAGCAAGAGGCAAAGCCAGCTATAGTCAATTGTGTACAGCATGGCCAACACAGCCCAAGGCCCCCACAAAATTGACACATCTGCTCATCCCATTGTTGTGCAGTGATTGTTCATCGTACCCACCGTGTGTAAATTGTGCAGTAAACCTCATCTGTAAAAGCTGGATGGATCTGCTGCACCGCACATGAAAAATGAGTCTTCCTGAGTCATCAACTATACAGATGATAGATGATGGTTTGATATCAGTAGTTATCTCCCTGAGTAATGTCAGAGCCGTAACCAACAAAAGGCTTCACCCAGACGTTATTTTATAATCTTTTTTTAAGCAGTGGTTCTCAAACTGGGGTACTGCAAAGGTAGCCCAGGGGGTCCCCAAGAGGTTTTGGAAACTGCTCTTTTGTAAAACAACACACAGATTATATTTAATGGACATTGCTGCGATCAGAGACTTGCGAGGTCTTGCGAAACATACAGAAAGCATACTGAAAACGGCTTTCCCGGCAGTGCTGTTTGTCTTTCGTGTTTGCAGTTTGATTTTGCCTCCGTAGGGGGTCCCTAATTAAAAGTGATTTTACGAGATTCCCGGAAACAAACAAACACAAGTTTTAATGAATGGGGGAAACAGGGATATTAAACTGAAGACCGCCAAGCTTTAGATTTCCAGGAAAGGTCACTTGTAAGACTGTATGGTTAAGTGTAGTGCTTATAAATAAACAAGCTGCAAGGGGCCCACAGGGCGTGCGGGACTAGCCTTTTATTAACAGCAACCTCTACTGCTCAGTCAAAGTGATCGTCATATTGTGGAGTGCCCACCCCTCTTCAGTTCTTAGATTTAGGGCCCCAGGTTGCTGGGGATCCACTAGCAAAGCTAGCGAATTATGAAAACTGTGAACTTTTGTTCATATATATATATATATACAAAATAATAATGAAATTAAAGAATAACAGAACAGCATGTGTGTTTAACAGCGCTCCAAATGTCAAACACAGAAAGATCAATAGGAACTCCATCTGCAGAGATGAGATCTGGTGTGTGAACAGCAAGCAGCTGTGTTCAAGGTAAATGTTAAGAATAGTGGAAACTGAACAACTTCCTATCGGCCGCTCTCTCAGGTCCATTTGAAAGCAGAGGTGACCTTTAACTCGTCATCGCTGCCTCCCCTGCAGGCCTGGGCTGCCCTTTATTGACTGCAGAGGAGCTGAATGTATTTGCACGTTGACTGGCTAGCTTTGGGGTTTGCTGGGGAAATAATTAGCCACAGGGGTCTCCTGGTCGTTCCTGGAGCTCATGTTTAATTCAGCAGGGGAGCGGACTGGGGCACTCCCACCGTATCGATTGGAGGGCAAAGGTCAAGCAGGTAATTTACTCATCTCCACTTCATCCATACTCTTTCCACCTTTTAAAGTTCACCACTTTGTTTTTTACTTCTGTTTTACTTCTACAAGACGCGTGCACTTCGTTTAGTTTTACTGCAATATGATCCTTGCTTGCTCATGCACTCTGTCTTGTTAATGGTCGGTGAAAAACCACAAACCAAGTGACACAGTTTGTGATCCGTGCAGTTTGGCAGAATTGTTGTGCTTTCAACTGAGACTCCCTGAGAGGCATGTCAATAATCTTACTGTAGTGTGCATGGATACAGTATTTCCATTGGATGATTGCAGTGTGCATGCATGAACCTGCTTTCTTTTTGGAGCGCACCTTACAGGGGTTGTGAGATGCTTCACAAGCACAGCTTCTAAAGTCTGTGGGTCATTCTGGAGACAAGCTTTAATAATGACCAGAGGTCACAAGTCCCTTCACAACAATATCAACCTTGCAACTTTTTTTCCACCAGTACCATTCTGACTGCCCACTCCCTGTTGACAGTGTTATGGCACGTGCTTCCATGATCTTTCTTACAATTGCAATCGCTCTAAAGTGGTTCTGGGTTCTGAAGCTCCAATACTGATTGTCATCATTTTTATTACTTCCATCTTTACCTGGATTTCAGTTTGCTTTGAGCTTGAACATTCCCAACTGTCTGGAGATCTACCAGCAGCTTCTTCATTCTTCTTCAAGACATGTGACAAAAGAACCTTTGAACTTCTCTCTATGTTAGAATGAAACAAATGTAGAATATTTCGGTTGCTATTTGATGTGTTATTTTATTGTGTTGTTGTGTTGTGCACTGCGCTGCTAAAGCGTTACTGTAGCCTTAATTAGTAGAGCGATGTGCACTGTGAAGTCACTGCTTGTGTTTTCAATGATCTTCAGATCGGATTCTGGTTAAGTGAATGTTCTGCATCGCGATGGGATCATTCGCAAGGCAAAGCCACTCCGAACATGAAAAGATTTGGGGTTCTAAACATTGTAATTAACCCCAACCTGACGGGGTCGACCCGGTCCAGATGGGGGCGTATTTGGGGACAGGGGCCTAACATTATATACAGTATATCTATATATCTATATCTATATCTATATCTATATCTATATCTATCTATCTATCTATCTATCTATCTATCTATCTATCTATATATATCTATCTATATATATATATATATATATATATATATATATATATATATATATATATATACACATACACACATATACACATACACACATGATGCTAACTCTATATGGGAGCAACCCAAAATGATAGCAGTTATGATAAAAAAAAAAGTAATACAGAAATGTAAGAATCAATTAAAACGGAATTTGAAGATACTCTTTTAGATGTTATTTTTTATCTTATGGGATTTTAAAAACCAGATACAGTGTCAATTAAAATTCCATTTGGAATCATAAGTGACCAACTCCAGCTTATATGCAAGTGGATATTTCCATTTTTAACTCTTACAGTATTAATCTTCCTTTCATTTTTTTTTTTTTATCATGTCTCTTTGTTAGGAGTGGTGTTTCACAACGGGCTTAGCTGGAAACAACAAGGTATAAAACACAAACAAGAAAGAGGCAAACGAATCCACCTTCCAGTGCTTCAAAAATAAAAATGATTATCAATTCATTTCCATTTGCAAGCAGAATGCCATAATGAAGCAAGCCGGGTTGTAATTTGTCTTCTCTTTTCTTGCCGACTGCTGCCTCTCCCTACAGATCATTAGTTTCACTTTTCATTAGGAGAGATCAATAGCACAGACCGGCCGTTCGACACGGTGATACCATGCTTCAGCAACCTCCCTCACTCGCTCACTCACTCACTCACTCACTCACTCACTCACTCACTCACTCGCTCACTCACTCGCTCACTCGCTCACTCACTCACTCACTCGCTCACTCGCCTGCTCGAGAGAGGAGGAAAGGGGCAGGGAGAGAGTGAGGGGAAAGGAAACTGACAGAGGGAGGGGAGGAGAAAGAGGATGAAGGCGGAAGACAGGGAGGAAAAGACATTGAGCAGAGAGGAGGAGGTAGAGGGATGAGAGAAGAAGGCAGGAGGAAGAGATAGAGGTGGATGGAGGGAGAAAAGAGGAAAGCAAGTGGGTGTAAGATGATGTAGAGAGATAAAAAGAGAATAGAGACCAGAACTTCTCTAAATGTAACTGAGATTAAAACATTTTCTCTCCTCTCTCTCTCCCTCTCTCTCTCTCTCTGAGTTTTATTATACCGGTTACTGTATTTTGTCGCTGAATCTCTCCCATGGTACCAGAGTGTTAGTTTTATCTCCCAATCTCTTTGAACACAACCCTTCCTGAAGGAGCTCTACAGCACTTACCAAGCACAGTGAGTCTGGCCGGGCGTGACCTCATGGCTGCCTGGATTGCCTGGCATTCATAGATAGCATCGTCCATCAGCTCCACTCTCTGGATCTTCAAGTGATGCTCCCCTGCACTGTGGTCCCCGACCACTGAGTAACGGGGGTATCCTGTACAGCAGAGAGACAGAAAGAGAGAGAGAGCAAGAGAGAGAGAGAGAGAGAGAGCAAGAGAGAGAGAGAGAGAGAGAGACAGAGAGAGAGAGAGAGAGAGAGAGAGAGACACAGAGAGAGAGAGAGAGAGAGAGAGAGAGAGAGAGAGAGAGAGAGAGAGAAAGAGAGAGAGAGAGAGAGAGAGAGAGAGAGAGAGAGAGAGAGAGAGAGAGAGAGAGAGAGAAGAGAGAGAGAGAGAGAGAGAGACGACACCTTAACATCACCCCAGATTGAGAGGTGAATCTGCAACTGCAGGGATACTAAAGGTAACCAGCAGGTTTTTAGGTTACACTTTACTGTGTATTTACATAGCAGTTACATAGTAAATACATGTGCACATCTGCAGCTGTCTGAAATGGGGCACTTCACAGGGGTCACCAATTCAATTTTGAACCAGCTGATGCAATTTCAACCTTTTGATTACTACTTAAATGCTCTGATAGCAGAGGTCAGAGGAATACATATCAGCCTGCTTCTTGAAAAAAATCTAGGCTTGAACCCATGGCTTTTGCACCATTAAACATTAAAGACTTGAACTAAAGGAATGCCTCTGTTAGCACCATTGCACACACACACACACAAAAAAACGAACCCATAGACTGTGGCCTGCAGTCTCAATATGTCACTCCCTGGTTAAATACATTTTTAATAAATGTAGATAAATAAACAGATAGGTTTGTTGCTGCAAGCTGGTAAAGGTTGAGAGAGTCTCCAATTGATTTGTCAGTGTTGCTGATTGGATAAATCATTAAAGTGCAAGAAGCGGAAAAGTGACACATTGCTGCCTTTCAGCTGATTCCTTGTTAAGTCATTTGGGGTAGTGTGTGGCGCCCTTTCCACAGTATCACATTTCTCATGCCTTTTAATCTTCTTTCTTGAGTTCTGGAGCTGTCGTTTTGAGAAGCAAAAGCAAGAGCCGTCTAGCGATCTACTGCTGTGGATCAAACTACCTTTTGTATCGCTGCCAATATTCTGTTCTGCACTAGAAGGCGCTGACTCTTTGAAAAAAACTTGTACCGGTAGCACTTTCTATGAAGTGTCTCTAATTACTCTGTATGTACAGAGTAATTACTTAGTAATTACATACTCACACATAATCACAATGTTATTATGCATAGTTACAATGTAGTTGATGTGTAATTCTAATTCTCACCCTGAACCTAAGCCTTTTCTGATACAACTATGTACGTACTTATATCGTGCAAACAAAAAAACACATGAAGTGCATTGTAACTATGCATACTAACATGGTAATTATGTGTAAGTACACATGTATAACTAAATAACTACTATGCAAACACACAGAAATTAGAGACACTTCATGTAACGCGCTAGCCAAAACCTCCTGAATTGCTGCTAGTTTTATAATACAGCAGCATGTCCTATGGGATGCTGAAGTTTTGTTTTGTCATGGAAAAGCTTCATGGTACAGGATTCAAATTTTATATACAAATCATATTTTATAACAACAACTGCATTGTGTTTGCTATTCTCGAGCTTAGGTCCTCACAGTGGTGTTACCAAATTGGTTTTAAAGTTACTGTAATAACTTATAAGGTCCCTCATGGATTAGGGCCGTCCTGTCTCCAAGAACTACCGACTCTGTGTATTCCTATTCATTCTTTGAGATCAGAAAATGCAGAACTCTTAGTTGTTCCAAAAAATGTGTCTTAAATCAAAAGAGCTTTTTGCTGTTGTGCTCCTTGTTTGTGGATCTCTATTCTGGTTGACATCAAGCGGGTTGATGGATTCTTTTAAGTCTAAATTGAAAACTTTTTTCAAATGTGTTTTTATATAACTGACTGTCGCTGGAGTGTGTTGTATACATGAGCTCTCTTGTTTTGTTTCTAACTTTGTACAGCGCTCCGGGATGTCTTGGTGTGAAGGGAGGGCGCTGTATAAAAATACACTTGTATTGCATTGTATTGTAAACGGGTCATATGGGTTTATCTCCATGGAGAGAAAAAAAAAAAACTAACGATAAACTGTGCCCAAATGGAAAGGTAGGAACCCGTTATTCATCTACTTAAATATGAACTTTGAACCCTTTCTAATTCGTTGTTTTTCTCTGCTCATTAAGCCACACCACTGAAAGGCTCAAATTATCAGTCAGGGCACCACTGAATCCTATTCACTTCACACTTTGAGAAATGAATTACTGCCCACAGCAACTCGCAATATATAATTGTCCTACAAAGTGTTTTTTTTTCCAGGCAACGTGGAGAAAATAGATGGAAAACTGAGATAAATAAAACACAAACAAAATGCTAAGTTGTTCCATTACAGACTCTGTATTTGTCTGATTAAATACCCAAGAGGAACTAGTGGGAATGGGGAGGGGGGTTATTACAGTTATCTTATTGCGGTAATGCAAATACACAAGGCAAATCTAATATTTCATGGAATATAAATAATATGAGAATGACAGGGATCGGCTGTGGTTTTACCCACTTGCAATTCCATCCCTAATAACACCCCCTTTTCAAATACATACAGCAGAGGAAACTGTCCAAAAGGTGCACCCCAAATGTTTACTACCAATGCAGAACGACTGCTTTATCCCCCAAAAATACATTTCTGTAAACGAAACCACAGCAAGGTGAATGGTGTTTCATTTGTCTTATCACATTTTACTGCAATACACCATGGTAAACACGTAGCAAAGTGTGGTAAAGCATGATCAAACCACGGTGCAGTGCAAATTCACATGCAAATGTCTTTCATGAAGGCCTTGACAGCTGCCATTGCAGAAATGTCTTTTTTAGGGTGAAATTCAGATTCCTCATCCAGCCATTCTGCTTGTTTTCATTCTCTACCCAATACTTGCTGGAGGGCAGTGTACACTGCAGATGAAACCAATCCATGTTAAATCACTACCATTGCTTGAATGTAATGCCCCGGGGACGTGCACCAGACTTCGCAATAGACGAGATGCATCTTAAATGCATGCTGTCAATAATACTAGCCCCCGCTGACTTTGTATATAATTTGTTTTAGCACTGAGACATCAATTACTGCTCAGCACCTGCCATTAACATGAACGCACCAAAAGCACCATTTATTTTGTCATGTCAATCTGCACTGGCTTATACCATTAAAGAACTGTAAAGCATTCTGCCACTGGCATTCCTAATGCTGACAAAGCCCACCTGCATTGCTGTATAGGCTCAGAAGTCAGTTCAAAGATATGTCAGGAATATGGCAGCAGTGGAAAGGATGCTAGAGTTCTTATTTGCAAGCATGATAGGAACTGTGCTGACTGGGCAGACTGAGCCCACTAAACTCATTCCCCTTGTCACCTGAGCTGCACCTGTACAGGTAGGCGATGCCACTGTTCCAACTCCAATTCAGTTGAAATCCAGACTCCTTGGATGATTTTGTTCTAGAAAAGACCCCCCACCCTTTGTAGTATGTTGAACCTCATTCTTAAGAAACCAGCCTGTAAACTATTTGAATAACTCATGCAAAGCAATCTCTGTCCAGTCATGCTGCCACAGGGGTTCAGTTATTTCGACCCTCCAACATCTTGTAGCCTCCATACCCCCAGGCACACTAACTCTAGCTGCTGGCCCTCGCTTCTAATAGTAATGACCACTGCAGGATGTATGCAATGTATTACACAGCACAACATGTTCCATGCCGGACTCCCATCGTGGGAAATAGCATAAAATAAAAACTCCATGGATCTTAATGAATTCCTAAAGAGACCATGTGTCACTGGTAGCAAATGATGTAAAATTGCCCCATTAGAGGTAATGAATCCATCAAAGGTGGAATGGATTAGGCTTTATGGTAGATCAATAGCTGGGAAATGACACCAGGAGTGGCGATTTATTCCGCTGGGGAAAGTGCAGGCATCTCACTGACACTTCAGTGGAAGTAAATGACTAGGAACAGTGGCTCGAGCGCTAGTTAACTTCTGGATTCTCTTCTGAAGGGAGAAAGGTTGAGGTGAAGGAAATTCAATGCATTTGTATTCAACTGTACAGTAAAAGACTGCAGTTTGTTAAAGATCTAATGGGAACATTGCATTTCTTGTATTAGCGTTATTCCTCTCCACCCCCCCCCATCCCCCTCCCCCGAGCAGTGAGGAGTTTTCAATATCTGCAATGTTTCCGATTCAGGCCATGTTTCCTCCAGGAAGCCTGTGGTTTTATCCCCTGCCATTAATCACAATTATAAGAGTCTGCCTCTTTCTCTCTCACTGCTCTGTGTGGTCGCTCCAGCACAAAGAGAGACTGAATACCTGTTGTGTGCAGCACACACTGAAACGAGAGACTTACTTGTATGAGAATAATCCATACATCCAGAGCATTTTTCATAGCAAGTGTAAGGAGACAAGTGTAACCTAAAATGGTATTTTAGTTGCAGTTATTTCATTATGTTCAGAGATAGATGCACAATTGATTTCAGGCTAATTGGGGGGATCTCTGCTCCCTTCTGGTGACCTATTGATTATTAACCAAGTCAGATCCTTCTGTGCTATGCTCTGATCTGGCTGCACATGTGAACAATGTCTCAGATTTCAGATTTGATTATCCATTTTGGCTAAACACTGAAGATCCGGTTTCCTTCTAGATACTGTTTACCCCAATATAAACAGCAAACACAGTACCTTATATTTTACTGCTGGGCTGAAGAGCTCTCAGTGCTGTACCCTGGCCCATCATTGATCTGCTATAACATCACATATATTTCACTGTGGAGGCAAGCAAGAGACCTGTCTTCAGCTCCCACCTGCTGCTATTAACTTGTATTGAAATGCCATAAAGCGCCATTCGTTTTACCACCAAAGGGATTTCGTTACACTTCGCTCAGCAACATTTACCACCATTAGCGGTCACTGGCTCCCAACATCTCTCATTCTGATAGTCCAGGTAATAGAAGGGATTTAATGGTAAGTTCTCACCCTTAGAGACCTGATTAAAGTGATGCATTTAAAGACAGGACATTGCACACCAGCAGCCACGCACTTCACCTCAAGCAGAGCAAGGGAAGACCAGGGGTCACGATCAAGATCATTTTTCTTTTTTTTTTTTTACTTTTCAAGTCTGAAATCTGGAATCTGCGAGCCTCAGGATTAGAAGCTAGTGGGGCATATTTACTGATGCATTAAAAAGAACTGTATATGTTGCTTTCAGCAAGATTCACACAGGGATGCTCAACCTCTTGTATCACAAAGGTCCAATTTAAAACACATCTGTCCTCAACGATCTGGAGGTAACAAGCAAGCAGGCCTGATTCACACCAAACCTGCTGTACGCTTAGCTGAGAAAACACTGAAACACTGATCCGGTTCAGCTGATATTTTAACACACGCAATCAGCATATTTATAAATCACAGATGACCAATGTTATCTGCATGGGTGAAATGCCAAGGGGATTTGTTTTAGGGGATGTGTCTCAAATTGAGACGAGAGGGATGCTAAGCAAACAAAAGATTAATTATTTATTTGTTTATTTATCCAAGTTCT